>NC_134270.1:174622152-174864652 GCF_031893055.1 Leptodactylus fuscus | reverse complement strand
ATTCGTGTCCCCTCCCACCTTTCCTGGCGCGTTTTTGCACCAATAACTGCGCAGGGGAGGTGGGACAGGAACTACGACAACGGAGGCAGTAAAAAAAATTGAAAAAACCCATTGGCTGCCGATAACATGTGACCTCCCATTCATAAGAACGGCCGCCGCCATATTTGTGTCATTTCAGTTTTGGAGTGATAGGGAGAGTGCGGTGTCAGACTGTCAGTGCGATACAGGGCTTTGGTTAGGCAGGAATTGTTAATAATAACAGCTCAGAGCTCAATAATAGCTAGCAAGCAAATCATGCAGCGTAGCAGCAGGGGACGTGGGCGAGGACGTGGACGTGCATACTCAGCTGGGTGTGTAGTCCACAGTCCAGGTACTGGAGAGGGGCTGCCACCAATGTCCTTCATCATCATGAGCAGGGGACGTGGGCTAGGATGTGCATACCCAGCTGTATATCCACTCCACAGTCCAGGTACTGGAGAGAGGCTGCCAGCAGCAGCAGGGGACATGGGTGAGGACGTGGATATCCAGCTGGGTATCCACTCCATAGTCCAGGTACTGGAGAGATTCAGTCAGCAAACAATTTACTCTTCTTCCTCCTCCTCCTCCTACAACCCCAGCCCCTAATTCTGCATGTGAAATTATTATTTCTATTTTTTATATATATATAAAAATCTATCTATCTCCTATCTATCTATCTATCTATCTATCTATCTATCTATCTCCTATCTATCTATCTATCTATCTATCTATCTATCTCCTATCTATCTATCTATCTATCTATCTCATATCTATCTATCTATTTATCTATCTAACTCCTATCTATCTATCTATCTATCTATCTATCTATCTATCTATCTACCTATCTCCTATCTATCTATCTATCTATCTATCTATCTATCTCCTATCTATCTATCTATTTATCTATCTCCTATCTATCTATCTATCTATCTATCTATCTATCATCTATCTATCTATTATCTATCTATCTATCATCTATCTATCTCTGTCTCTCTCTCTTCTATCTATCTATCTATCTATCTATCTATCTATCTATCTATCTCCTATCTATCTATCTATCTATCTATCTATCTATCTATCTCCTATCTATCTATCTATCTATCTATCTATCTATCTATCTATCTCCTATCTATCTATCTATCTATCTATCTATCTATCATCTATCTATCTATTATCTATCTATCTATCATCTATCTATCTCTGTCTCTCTCTCTTCTATCTATCTATCTATCTATCTATCTATCTATCTATCTATCTATCTATCTATCTATCTCCTATCTATCTATCTATCTATCTATCTATCTATCTATCTATCTCCTATCTATCTATCTATCTATCTCCTATCTATCTATCTATCTATCTATCTATCGATCTATCTATCTATCTCCTATCTATCTATCTATCTATCTATCAATCTATCTATCTATCTATCTATCTATCTATCTATCTATCTCCTATCTATCTATCTATCTATCTATCTATCTATCTATCTCCTATCTATCTATCTATCTATCTATCTATCTATCTATCTATCGATCTATCTATCTATCTCCTATCTATCTATCTATCTATCTATCTATCTATCTATCTATCTATCTATGTATCTAGGATGTGCATACCCAGCTGTATATCCACTCCACAGTCCAGGTACTGGAGAGAGGCTGCCAGCAGCAGCAGGGGACATGGGTGAGGACGTGGATAACCAGCCAGGTATCCATTCCATAGTCCAGGTACTGGAGAGATTCAGTCAGCAAACAATTTACTCCTCCTCATCCTCCTCCTCCTCCTACAAACCCAGCCCCTAATTCTGCATGTGAAATTATTATTACTATTTTTTTTTATTAAAAAAAGGGGGTTGCAACTCAATTTTTTAGGGCTCCAGCCCAAGGGCCTGAAAATTAATGTTTTAGGGCTCACCCCCAAGGGCCAAAAAAATGAAACACTGCTGCTGCACGGCTCTAGTCACCAAAAGGGCATAAAACACTGCTTTCTAAAGGCTCTACTCACCCAAAGAACCAACAAATCTCTGCTGGTACAAGGCTGAACTAAGATAAAGGGCCTCAATATCTGCTGGAGCTCAGCTTAAGGGCCTGGAATTTAGTTTGGAAGGGCTCATGTTAAGGGCTAGAAAAGTGAATTTTGGAAGGTCTTACCACATCACACTCACACACACACACACACACACACACACACACACACACACACACACACACACACACACACACACACACACACAATGACAGGTCAGGGAGGGACTGAAGGATTTCCCATTGTCTATTCCATTTGTGGTTGTCATGGGGAACATGATTTAAAGGGGTGGTTGTTACTGTTTGTTGAGCTTAAATTGGGGTTTGTGTCCATCCATTTGGGGAGTAAATAAGGTTTCCAGGTATTTTCCCACTTTGATAGAGGTTGTAGTGAATGTGTAAAGTGTGTAGTTGTTAGGCTGTGATGTTGGGGTAATAGAGGGTCTTTGGTGTGTTAGATGCCCCCAGACATGCTTCCCCTGCTGTCCCAGTGTCATTCCAGAGGTGTGGTCATCATGTCCTGGGGTGTCATAGTGGACTTGGTGACTCTCCTGAGTCGATTGGTGGGATCCCCTGAAACGAAGCATTTTCGCCCATAGACTATAATGGGAGATATTCGATTCGATATTCGTTTGAATAGTCGAATATTGAGATGCTATTTGAGACGAATAACGAACATCGAATATTTTACTGTTCGCTCATCTCTGATCTGGATTAGTCCCATTAACTATTACATGGGATGGATACAAACTCAGTCTCTCTCTTATCTAAGGAATAAAGAGATTGTAAGAATTTACAAATGGATCATTCCAGACCTGGGCTGCTCCTGTCCTCCATTCGTACGAGCAGGAAACTGAAGTCTAGCGTAATTTATTTGCTCAGTAAGGCTGTCTTCTGATGAAGTGTGTTGTCCTAGCTGGTCTGGTGCTTCATTGGTTGACTGGGGGGGTGAAATAAATGATGTTAGGTAGGTAGATAGATAGATAGATAGATAGATAGATAGATAGGAGATAGATAGATGGATAGATAGGAGATAGATAGATAGGAGATAGATAGATAGATAGATAGATAGGAGATAGATAGGAGATAGATAGATAGGAGATAGATAGATAGATAGGAGATAGATAGATAGATAGATAGATATATAGATAGGAGATAGATAGATAGATAGATAGATAGATAGATAGATAGATAGGAGATAGATAGATAGGAGATATAGGAGATAGATAGATAGGAGATAGATAGGAGATAGATAGATAGATAGGAGATAGATAGATAGATAGATAGATAGATAGATAGGAGATAGATAGATAGATAGATAGATAGATAGATAGATAGATAGGAGATAGATAGATAGATAGATAGATAGATAGGAGATACATAGATAGGAGATAGATAGATAGATAGATAGATAGATAGTTAGATAGGAGATAGATAGATAGGAGATAGATAGATAGATAGATAGATAGGAGATAGATAGATAGATAGATAGATAGATAGATAGATAGATAGATAGATAGATAGGAGATACATAGATAGGAGATAGATAGATAGGAGATAGATAGATAGATAGATAGATAGGAGATAGATAGATAGGAGATAGATAGATAGGAGATAGATAGATAGATAGATAGATAGATAGATGATAGATAGATAGATAGATAGATAGATAGATAGATAGGAGATAGATAGATAGATAGATAGATAGATAGATAGATAGGAGATAGATAGATAGATAGATAGGAGATAGATAGATAGATAGATAGATAGATAGATAGATAGATAGGAGATAGATAGATAGATAGATAGATAGGAGATAGATAGATAGGAGATAGATAGATAGATAGATAGATAGATAGATAGGAGATAGATAGATAGATAGATAGATAGATAGATAGGAGATAGATAGGAGATAGATAGATAGGAGATAGATAGATAGATAGGAGATAGATAGATAGATAGATAGATAGGAGATAGATAGATAGATAGATAGATAGATAGATAGGAGATAGATAGATAGGAGATATAGGAGATAGATAGATAGGAGATAGATAGATAGATAGATAGATAGATAGGAGATAGATAGATAGATAGATAGATAGATAGATAGATAGATAGATAGGAGATAGATAGGAGATAGATAGATAGGAGATAGATAGATAGATAGGAGATAGATAGATAGATAGATAGATAGATAGATAGATAGATAGATAGATAGATAGATAGGAGATAGATAGATAGATAGATAGATAGATAGATAGATAGGAGATAGATAGATAGGAGATATAGGAGATAGATAGATAGGAGATAGATAGATAGATAGATAGATAGATAGATAGGAGATAGATAGATAGGAGATAGATAGATAGATAGATAGATAGATAGGAGATAGATAGATAGATAGATAGATAGATAGATAGATAGATAGATAGGAGATACATAGATAGGAGATAGATAGATAGGAGATAGATAGATAGATAGATAGATAGTTAGATAGGAGATAGATAGATAGATAGATAGATAGGAGATAGATAGATAGATAGATAGATAGATAGATAGATAGGAGATACATAGATAGGAGATAGATAGATAGGAGATAGATAGATAGATAGGAGATAGATAGATAGGAGATAGATAGATAGGAGATAGATAGATAGATAGATAGATAGATAGATAGATAGATGATAGATAGATAGATAGATAGATAGATAGATAGATAGGAGATAGATAGATAGATAGATAGATAGATAGATAGGAGATAGATAGATAGATAGGAGATAGATAGATAGATAGATAGATAGATAGGAGATAGATACATAGATAGATAGATATGAGATAGATAGATAGATAGATAGATAGATAGATAGATAGATAGGAGATAGATAGATAGGAGATAGATAGATAGATAGATAGATAGGAGATAGATAGATAGATAGATAGATAGATAGATAGGAGATAGATAGATAGATAGATAGATAGATAGATAGATTTTACCTTCTTTAAAACAAAAAAAGATGAATCACTTTTGTCATTCTCTGTCTTCCAACAATTCTTCAGCCTAAAACTTATAAGACAATGACATTATATATATTTGATACATTATATTATATATTTATATCTATTTCTAGAATCTATAACACAAATATTTCTTACCAGATCCTGAAACGGACAATCAGAACGACAATGATTATTATGGCGATGAGGGAGGCGATACCTGCGCTCGTGTACATGGCTATCCTATAGACGCTATCTGTAACACAAGAGGACGGGGTCAGTGACTTTATAGACATTCCGCTCAGTGAGACATCATGGTCCATCTATGGCGTCACCTAGAGGGCGAGAACTTACATGACACGTGGATGTAGACCACCTGTGATTTGTTGTAGCCAATGTCATTGTGTGCGATGCAGTAATACTCCCCCTCCTGGCTCATCTGTATATTACTCAGCACATAATCCTTGCCCGATCCCTCTAGGGGCTCATTGTTGTAGTACAAGATGTATCTCTGATTGTTGGGTTTAGCTCTGGCCGTGCAGTTCAGTTGGACATTGGTGTATTCTGTTACATAGTCTCCAGGAGACACTTTCATGACCACGTTCTTTGGAGCATCTGGAATGTGACAAGTCATTACTATATTACAATGGGATATTCTGTCTTAAGCCAATTTCAGCAAATCCAGGGGTCTCAAACTCGGGCGGGCAAAAATTCTCACCTTCCCTCGCCTCTCCTGGGCTCTATTGAAGTCACCTTCCAGCCTCCTCCATCCTTGGGGTGATGTCATGGTACTACTTAGGTCTGTGATTGGGCCTCAGTGGTCATGTGGTTCCATGGCCTAATCACAGACAGACCTCATAGGTCTCCGGGTCCCATGACATTACCCAGGAGGCCGGGTAAATTTATAAACTCTTTTCAAAATTTTTAAAAAAGTACTATAAAAATAAAGCCTAAATACAATAATAAAATGTACAATAAAATACTTAAAATTTTTTGTAAAATTAATAAATTATTAAGCCAAATAAATATTATCTTAAGCCTGGGTCAGTCTTACTAAAGGGAAAGGTTACAAACAAAATTCAAAATTGACAAAAACATGAAAATCTTGGAAACTAAAATTCATATGCAAAAAATATTAACTGTAAGAATTATTACGACAAATCTATGTGTTATTGGAACTAACATCCTACTAATATTATAAACGTGAAAGTTTGTGTGTTTGGATGTTTGTTCCTCAATCACACAAAAACGGCTCAACGGATTTGGATGAAATTCGGCACATAGATAGATTGTAACCTCACTTAAAACATAGGATACCTTTTATCCCAGTAAATGACATGGCTTCACAACTGTTATGAATTTATATTCACATACTATATTACACTGTTCTTATCTCAGCTTCTGAGAAAGCCAGGGTTCTTATCTCTCTGTGTAAACACACACTAACCCTCAGTGTTCATGCATTTGCATATTATCTGATCTGCTCCAGTGCAGAAAAAGTGACATGGGCAAACACCTTTAATCCAATTTGGCAGCTTGCCAATTTTCAACATGCCTGGAAAAAAAAAATCTAATTTGTTGCAGACAACGAGAGTTATGAAGGAAGCCGGAAGTCACAGAGTTCTCCTCAATCGGAGATGAGGGGGATCATTGACGCCAACAACACGCTCATTATATGGTGTCCCAGCGAGCTGCTGAGATACCGGAACAATCACTGGCACAGCTTGAGGAATGAGTTCAGCGACAGGCCAGCTTGAGAGCTCCCGAAACGTCAGAGCAGGCGGATCATCAACTCCAACAACACGCTCATTATATGACGTTCCAGTGAGCTGCTGAGATGCCGGAACAATCACAGGCACAGTACAAGAAACAAGTTCAGCGACAGGCCAGCTTGAGAGCTGCCAAAACACCGGAGCATGCAGATCATCAATGCCAACAACACGCTTATTATATGGCATCCCAGTGAGCTGCTGAGATACCGGAACAATCACAGGCACGGTCTGAGGAACAAGGTCAGCAGCAGGACAGCTTGAGAGCTGCCGAAATGCCGGAGCAGGCAAACTATCGATGGCAGCAATTTTTATGCCAAATATGTTTTTTTTTTTTTTTTACATTTTCACTAATATGTTTTAGAAAAGGAAATTTTATTTTTAACGGTTTACAGTACAAATACATATATATATATATATATATATATATATATATATATATAATAAAGTAGAATTTCTCATACGCAAAAAGTTAACTGTAAAAATGATTATGCCAAATAAATATATTTTTAAGACTGTCAATTTTGTAAATTTTGTAAAAAAGTAGAATAAAAGGAAATATTACTAAGCAAAATATATTAACTCTTAATTATTAATCCAAATATAAATTATTATAAGTTTCCTACACCGATTTTGTACATGTGTATGTTTTAAAAAGTAAAGGATATTATTTTTAATAGTTTACATGACAAAAATTACCAAAAAAAATGCAAAACTTAGACTAAGAAAAATTTGCGTAAAGTAAAAAAATCAAAAGTTTTTGTGATTGTACAAAAATATAAAAAAAAATCATAAAAATTGGAGAGTTCAGAATTTATATCGAAATAAACATTGAACTATAACAATATATCACATTCTAGAACAATGTATCACATTATTCTCATCCTAAATCTCTGACAAATTTATGAATTTAAATTTCTAATTTTCAAAAAAGAAAGTTTCGTCATAGTTCTAGTACAGTGGCGCAAAAAAACGGGTATATAAAAGAAATCTATACTCACATTGGACGGTAAGGTAATTACATCCGATTTCCTCGCTACTTCCTATAGTATTTGTTGCCCTACATGAATAATATCCGGCATCGCTCTCTTGCAAATTTTTGAATTGCAGAGAATCTGAATTTGTAGTTTTGTACAGAGTTTCGCTCTTGAACCATTGATAGCTGCTAATTTTTGGATTACCCTGCGTGGATTCACATTTAAGCGTAACTTGTTCTCCTTCTTTTTGCTTATTTCCGTTCAGAATTTCACAATTTTTGTTTTTCGGTGGATCTGATAAGAAAGAAGACATTCGAATGTGAAAATTGGAATCATTTGGGAAAACATATATTGAATAAATTCATAATATAAAAGTCATTTCTATTTTACTGAAGACATTTTTTTTTTAGAGATGAGCGAGTAGTACTCGATCGAGTAGGTATTCGATCGAATACTACGGTATTTGAAATACTCGTACTCGATCGAGTACCACTCGCTGTTCGAATGTAAAAATTCGATGCAGAACAAGCGTTGATTGGCAGTCGGCCAATCAACGCTGTTTCCTCTGCTACCTTTAAAGTCTTCTCCGTGCAGCGTCCCCGCAGCGGCTTCCGGCTCTGAATTCACTCTGCCAGGCATCGGGCCTGGGCAGAGCCGACTGCGCATGCCCGCGCTACAAGAAAATGGCTGCTTTGACTGTAAGCGGCCATTTTCTTGTAGTGCGGACATGCGCAGTCGGCTCTGCCCAGGCCCGATGCCTGGCAGAGTGAATTCAGAGCCGGAAGACACCGCGGGGACGCTGCAAGGAGAAGACTTCTCGGAGGATCCAGCCCGACCCTCACTCGTGGACTTGGTAAGTATAATTTGATCGAACGTTGCCTATCCCTGAAACGAGCATTTTCCCCCCATAGACTATAATAGGGTTCGATATTCGATTCGAGTAGTTGAATATTGAGCGGCTACTCGAAACGAATATCAAACCTCGAACATTTTACTGTTTGCTCATCTCTAATTTTTACCCATTTATCCATAATAGTGGCCTCTACTCCTTGGCCTCTACTTGTTATTCTCTAGGCAGTGAGGAGACCCCAGAGTGGGGTAATAAACTCCAAAAGTTTCAAGTTCAGGTCAAATCCGAAACTTTTTAAAAAATTGGGTCAAATCAGGTTCTGACCAAGTCAGTTTTCTAATCCCTCCCCAAAGTTGGATCGGCCTGTAGTGTGTTTTTCCACTTTAATTTTGGGGGTGTCTCCAAATCCAGGCCTCCATTAGTTCATAAATTGTATTTCCATTGATGATTTTTGTGTGATTTTGTCGTCATCACATTCAACTTTGTACAGAACAAAGAATTCAATGTGAATATTTCATTCATTCAGATCTAGGAGGTGTTATTGGAGGGTAGCCTTTATTTTTTTGTACAGTGTATATCCCTACGTCTGAGAACACCCAGTCTGCAAATTTCTAAAAATATTATTTGAGGCACGGTATAGTGAGAAAAAAATTCTATAAAAATTCCATAAAAATTTGGATCGAAACATTAGTCATTCTCCCAAATGATATAAATAAAAAGTACATCTAGCCCCACAAAAAATATACCTTATGAATCCTTGTACATACAAATAAAAAAAGATACCAATGTCAGATTATAACGATTCCAAGAATTTTTTTTCTTCTTTTTTTTTCAGACATTTGAATTTTTTAAAGGGTTCAAATGTAAAATAAACTGTAAAGTTTCATATCAGCGTAATTGGACTGACCCACAGAACACAGGTGACGTATCATTTTGGCTACACCATGAACGCCATAAAATCAAAGCCTGTAAGAAAGTCACACAAATGCAGTTTTTCTCCAATTCCACCCCGTTTTGGGGTGGAATTGGAGAAATTGTACAGAATACTTAATGTGACGTTTATATCATAGAATTTATCCTACAACAAGCCCTCATACAGGGGGAATGGAAAAATAAAAAATGTTATGGCCCTGGGAAGGTGAGGAGTAAAAAAATTACAATAGGAAATCAAAAAATGGCTGTGATGGGAAGGGGTTAAAGGGCTGGTCCGGAAGGGGCTTCCCATAAACCAGAATGATGTCATGTTTTACTTACAAAGAACCTCCACAGAGACCTCCTCCGACTCGGATCTCCCGATTTCATTTGTAGCTCTACAAGAGTATTTTCCGGCATCGGTGACCCCTATGGTCTTTTTTTCATTAAGTGGATTAACCCATTGTTTATCTTTGTACCAGGTAATAGAAGATACTTTTGGATTGCTGCTATTGACAACACATTGGAAAGTGACATCAGATCCTGCAAGGAATTGCTTTCTATCTGGTGTGATGACAAGTTTCACATCCTTTGGCGCATCTGCACAAACAAAAGTCAAAGAATTGTAAGATATTCTAGAAAAAATTCTAAAAAAAATTCAAATTTTTGTCAACCTTTGACTAATCATTATTATGTGAACCGATTCCTACAACATCCGTTACCAAATAATCTCTGAGTCTGATCTTGGATCCTACGAGTCAAAGTATTTATCTTCCAAAAATGTTTTTGAAACAAAAAGGTTCTATAAATCCTAATTTTCCTAATCTTCTGAATATCTTGTAATTGTGTTACAATTTGTAAGATATATTAAAACCAGATGAAATTTATTTTTGATTTTTTTCTAATTTTAGATTGAATTATTATTTTTTTTTTTTAATTTCTATATATGGTTATGGGCGGCCATTTTTCCTGAGCTTCTTCTCTGCTCCATCAACATTTATGGACATAGTTGTGAACATTGGAAGAAATAATGTGACGCCAACTTCATCGAGGTCTATGGGAGAGTTTTCTAGACATGTTCTATGCAGGGAGAGGGAGGAGATAAGCTGTGACATCATCAAAACAGCCAAATTTGGCAAAACAATTTATTATAAGATTAAAACACGTTGTACAATTCGGTAGCCGATTGTTCAAAATTGTTGGTCAATTTGTTTTTGGATCTACCCGACAAGTCTACAATGGACAGTATCCAAATTGGAGGATGACCCATTTGTCCAATTTTGTTTTATTCTATAGAAAGTAGCAATTGGATATTATTCAGCATGGCACCAGTTCTGAGATTTTGGATTTTAAATATAATGAAACCCCCATAATCTCGCCCCATCTTGGGAACTCCAGATTAGTATGTCTGGTCCAAGGTGGTCCTTGAGTAGGTCTCAGACCAGGTGTAGATCTTCTGAGTCTGGTGAGACCATGGTATACTGTGTTTATTTTGTTCATGTGGCTGGTTGTAAGCCACACGTATAGTTAGGTTATCCGTTCTGTTTAGTTAGTTGCTCAGACGAGCAGACTTTTGTTTTGTTTTTGCCTGAAGTCAAGGGTTTTTTTTCCCATTTTTCCAGGTTTTTTTAAAAAAAATTTGCTGCAAATTTTGTGTCCCTGTCTTGACATTTTGGGTCCACACCACTGCTCCTACCGAGCTACCTCCCCCACAATATTTAGACACTTGGAGGGCTCTGTGCTGTGTCATTTAGAATAGTCTCTTCTTATCTGAGAATACTCACATTTTATATCCAGTTGCACCGGTTCAGATCTGCTTGTCCCTTGTTCATTGTAAGCTGTACAGAGATAAAATCCAGAGTCTTGCTCCGCTGCTCTACTGATATTATAGCGGCTGTCTGTGCTGCTTAAGCTTTCCAGGCCATCCTTGTACCAGATGTAGCGATAGACGGGAGGGTTCCCCACAGTAGAACAATTCAGAGTAACAGGGCGACCTTCTATTGTATTTCCCACAGGTTTCTGAACTTTTATCTCTTTGGGAGGATCTGAAATATTTGATGACATGGAGTGAAGCCATTGTTAGTAGGAGGATGGAAAGGCATTCGGCTACACTGTACTGTATGAGCTCCTAATATACTTCCTCTATCCCTCCTCTCCTCCAGCACATCCTCACCTCTTTCCTTCCTTGCTTACTAACTTTCTCCCTTCTTTCCTTCCTTCCATCCTACCTTCCTTGTTTCTTATATTTTCAAGGCTCCTTCCTTCCCTCCCTATTTATATGGCTCATTCCTTTCTTACTTTGTTCTTTCCCTCTTCCTCTGGTTATTTCCTTCTTTTATTTGCGTCTTCCTTCCTTCCCTCCCCTGTTGCATTACAGAGGTTTTGCTGGTCTTTCTTTCTTTCTTTCTTTCTTTCTTTCTTTCTTTCTTTCTTTCTTTCTTTCTTTCTTTCTTTCTTTCTTTTTCTTTCTTTCTTTCTTTCTTTCTTTCTTTCTTTCTTTCTTCCTTCCTCTTTTTGTTCTTTCCTTCCTTCCCTAGTTACATGGCTCATTCCCTTCTTTCTTACTTTGTTCTTTTCTTCTTCCTCTATTTTTGCATGGTTCCTACCTTCATTCTTCTATTTGCATGGCTTTCTTTCCTTCCTTCCTTCCTTCCTTCCTTCCTTCCTTCCTTCCTTCCTTCCTTCCTTCTTCCCTTCTTTCTTTCCTTCTCTTATTTACTTGCCCCTTCCTTCCTTTCTTCTTTCCTTCCTTCCTTCCTTCCTTCCTTCCTTCCTTCCTTCCTTCCTTCCCCTTCTCCTATTTACTTGGTTCCTTCCTTTGCCCTTCCTTCCTTCCTTCCTTCCTTCCTATCTCCCTCTATCTTCCTTCCTTCTTCCCTTCTTTCTTTCCTTCTCCTATTTACTTCCTTCCTCCTTCCTTCCTTTTTTTTTCCTTCTCCTATTTACTTGGCTCCTTCCTTCCTTCCTTCCTTCCTTCCTTCCTATCTCCCTCTATCTTCCTTCCTTCTTCCCTTCTTTCTTTCCTTCTCCTATTTACTTCCTTCCTCCTTCCTTCCTTTTTTTTTCCTTCTCCTATTTACTTGGCTCCTTCCTTCCTTCCTTCTTTCCTTCCTTCCTTCCTTCCTTCCTTCCTTCCTTCCTTCCTTCCTTCTTTCCTTCCTTCCTTCCTTCCTTCCTTCCTTCCTTCCTTCCTTCTCCTATTTACTTGGTTCCTTCCTTTGCCCCTCCCTCTTTCCTTCCTCCCTCCTTCCCCCTTCCTTCCTTCCTTCCTTCCTTCCTTCCTTCCTTCCTTCCTTCCTTCCTTCATTCCTTCCTTCCTTCCTTCCTTCCTTCCTCTCTCTCTCCCTCCCTCCCTCCCTTCCTTCCTTCCTTCCTTCCTTCCTTTACTAGGTTCCTTCCTTCCTCCCTCCCTCCCTCCCTCCCTTCCTTCCTTCCTTCCTTCCTTCCTTCCTTCCTTCCTTCCTTCCTTCCTTCCTCTCTCTCTCCCTCCCTCCCTCCCTCCCTTCCTTCCTTCCTTCCTTCCTTTACTAGGTTCCTTCCTTCCTTCCTCCCTCCCTCCCTCCCTTCCTTCCTTCCTTCCTTCCTTCCTTCCTTCCTTCCTTCCTTCCTTCCTTCCTTCCTTCCTTCCTTCCTTCCTTCCTTCTTCCCTCCCTTCCTCCCTCCCTCCCTCCCTCCCTCCCTCCCTTCCTCCCTATTCTTACATCTAGTAACACAGGTCATATATGGCTGTGATTACTTACGCAGCACAGAGATTTCCACCGTGTTAGAGTTATTTTTGCCCGCACTGTTTGTAGCTTCACAATAATATCTTCCGGATTCCTTAAACTCTACTTTACTTTCCTTCAGTCTCAAGCCTTGTCCATTTTTGTACCATGTGATTTTAGGATTTGGCGGATTGCTACTTCCCACAGAACACTCCAGTGTTACTTTATCCCCTTCTACAAATTTTATAAGAGGACTTTCCGTTATAATTTGGACATTTTTAGGGGCATCTGGAAAATGAAATTCCAATAATTTGTTTAGGATTGTTTCTTTCTTGTAATACACAGAGATCTTTGGATTTGCTTTATATTATCAGTAACCTGTCTAAGAATACTCCAAAAGTATATGATACGTTCTAAAAATGAAAAAGGTAATGCAATAGTTAACTAAAGATAAAACTGTAAAGTAAGTATGGTGTGTGCTAAGGCAATGTGTCTTCCCTTACCTTCACTAAGGGCTTAAAGAGATTCTTTCATGAAAACTCAATTTTTTTCTCACTAACACGTCGGAATAGCCTTAAGAAAGGCTATTCTTCTCCTACCTTTAGATGTCTTCTCTGCGCCGCCGTTTGGTAGAAATCCTGGTTTTCGTCATTATGCAAATGAGTTCTCTTGCAGCACTGGGGGCGGGCCCCAGCGCTCAAACAGCACTGGGCACATCCCCAATCCCATCTTGTTCAAGAACGGGGTCTTCACTCATCTTCTTCCGGCACAGGCTTCAAACTTCTAGGCCTCGGGCCTAGGGCAAAGTCAACTGCCCGCCAGCCACAAGAAAATGGCCGATTACACAGTATTGAAAGCAGGCATGCGCAGTTGGCTGCCCGAGGCCTAGAAGTTTGTAGCCAGTGCCAGAAGAAGATGCTAAGAGAGGTCCTTCCTGAAGAAGATGGAGGCGGCACTGGAGAGTTCTCTTGTAGCATTGGGGACACCCCCAGTGCTGTTTGTGCGCTGGGGCCCGCCCCCAGTGCTGCAAGAGAGCTCATTTGCATACCAACAAAAAATGGGATTTCTACCGAATGGCGGCGCAGAGAAGACATCTAAAGGTAGAAGAAGAATGGCCCTTCTTAAGGCTATCCCGGCGTCTTAGTGAGAAAAATAGAGTTTTAATGATAGGATCCCTTTAACATGTCCAGAGATGACCATCTTTTCAAAGCAACATGATTTCCTGATATTCTGCCACAAGATGTCTATACTATGTTTGTCTATGCGTGGACACCCAGTAGTCGTGTTGTTAATATCATTCTGTCAAGGGTGGTTCTAATACGTCATGATATTATACAATGTATTGCTCTCGTGAGGAAATGGAGTCGAGAACCAAATGTTAACCAGACGTGCAAAAAGGGGGCACTTACATTTCACGTCCAGCCGAACGGTTCTTGTGTCATTGGCCTCGGTCGTCCCTTGAAGTATACAGCTGATTTCTTTATTGTTGTCTTCCCATGTAGGGACGAATGTCAGTTTGGTGCTGCTCCTCTCACTCCGATCATTCCTCATGTCCACCATCACTGTCCCACTTACATTGTGAAGCCAAGTCAGGCTGATGTTATAGAAAGGACAATAATAATCTATGGAGCACGTTAGTGTCACCTCCTTATTTTCTCGAATATCAGGAATGGATTCCAATTTTAAACCGGTGCCAGAATCTAAGAAAAAAAAAAGTTTAATGCAAGAAGTTTTTTTTATTTTAAAAAAACAGGTTTTCCGTGATATTTCCTCCTGCAAAGAAAAAACAAAACAAAAAACATTTGTTCTCGTTTTTGAAACTGCATTAATTCTAGGAATCTGTCCAGAGTTGGTCTGGTCCAGCAGGAGAAGACAACCCCAGCTCATTTGTCACTGTAGGTTATTTCTTCTGCGTCGGTAAACCATTCCGGGGGAAGAGGGGGTGCATGGGGAACACCCCGAATGGACTACCATTTGCATTTGCAACATATTTGCAAGCATTGTGCAGTGAAAGCACACGGACCCCAGACTATAATGGGGTCCATGTGCTTGCCGCAAGATTTCCGCAGGGAAAAAATGGACAGGAAAGTACTTTGCAATCTGCTTTCCTCTCCGCATGACTCACGCGGAGATCTTGCGACAAGAACACGGACCCCGTTATAGTCTATGGGGTCCGTGTGCTTTCACTGCACACCGCTTGCAAATGCATTTGGTAGTCCGTTTGTGGGGTCTCCTCGAACGTATTACCAACTGTGAACCAACTGTGCGGTCATGCGGTGGATTGTCCAGGACGAAGACCGAAACACTAGAGGTTGGTGGAGGCTGGGAAAGATGTGCAAATGGGTTCTACAAAAATTTCTACACACCTTCACTGCGACCTAAAAATACAGCAAAATGGCGGTTAGTTATTCTGCTGGATTTGTATGAGGTGAACCCAAAAAATTTTGGAAAAAGTTTGGCAGAATCTTAAATTTTTGCAAAATTTGTAACAAATTTTTGTGGCAAATATAAAATACATTTCTTATATTTGCAATTAGAACACAAACTTACCAGTCACCAGGAGACTTAGGTTATTCTTAGACATCCATTTCCAGGTATCTTTGTCCACAAGCCTCAGAGAATATTCTCCCGAGTCTTCTACCTGAAGGCCGGTCAGTAGGATGGTGCAGTCCTTGTCGGTCTTTCCTAAGTATTGTACTCTCTTAGTAGAGGATATGTCCCGCTTTTTGAGTATTGATCTTTGATAAATGATTGTTCCTGTAAAATCCTTTGTTGTATGATCATATTTTGCATTATAAAACCAAGTGTAATTGTCAATGTCTCTATAAGAAGTAATTTTACATGGTAGGATGGCGCAGGAACCTTTCCAGGCGGTGACACTGCTCGCAAGATTGACATTGCTATCTAGAAGACAAAAGAACATAGGCGCTTATCTATTGCCACTTTGTATCAATAAAAACACATATCTGGTACAAAATGTAACATCTAGTCTAGACATGAGCCAAAATTGGAAAAAGTATATATAGTATAAGTATATATAGTAGCGTGTGTAGTATAGTACAGTAAATATAGCCAAACTGAGCCATGCAGTAACACACATGGGGATTCTGCTGTGGTAGTGAAACAATACAGTGAGTCAGTATGACACGCACATGACAGGCTTCGCTCTTAGTAATGCTGCACACCTCACTTATTTGGCCAGTTACAGGTCCAAAACTGGCAAATAACTCAAGTATGAACACAGCCTTATAGGTCAATGTTAGTGCCAGGTAAAAACAACCACGCAGAGGCTCAAGATACTACTATAGCGTCAAAGAGTGCACTCCTATTACACCATCGTGTGCTGATTCTATATAGATGTCTACAGATCCTGTTCTATTAAACGCTCATACAAGTAAAGCCCCCCTGACAAAGTGAGCAACCTTAAGAGGTCATAGAGTAAACATAGGAGTAGTATTATAGTAGTTATATTCTTGTACATAGGAGGTAGTATTATAGTAGTTATATTCTTGTACATAGGAGCAGTATTATAGTAGTTATATTCTTGTACATAGGAGGTAGTATTATAGTAGTTATATTCTTGTACATAGGAGTAGTATTATAGTAGTTATATTCTTGTACATAGGAGTAGTATTATAGTAGTTATATTCTTGTACATAGGAGGTAGTATTATAGTAGTTATATTCTTGTACATAGGAGCAGTATTATAGTAGTTATATTCTTGTACATAGGAGGTAGTATTATAGTAGTTATATTCTTGTACATAGGAGCAGTATTATAGTAGTTATATTCTTGTACATAGGAGGTAGTATTATAGTAGTTATATTCTTGTACATAGTAGTAGTATTATAGTAGTTATATTCTTGTACATAGGAGCAGTATTATAGTAGTTATATTCTTGTACATAGGAGGTAGTATTATAGTAGTTATATTCTTGTACATAGGAGCAGTATTATAGTAGTTATATTCTTGTACATAGGAGGTAGTATTATAGTAGTTATATTCTTGTACATAGTAGTAGTATTATAGTAGTTATATTCTTGTACATAGGAGTAGTATTATAGTAGTTATATTCTTGTACATAGGAGCAGTATTATAGTAGTTATATTCTTGTACATAGGAGTAGTATTATAGTAGTTATATTCTTGTACATAGGAGTAGTATTATAGTAGTTATATTCTTGTACATAGGATGTAGTATTATAGTAGTTATATTCTTGTACATAGGAGCAGTATTATAGTAGTTATATTCTTGTACATAGGAGGTAGTATTATAGTAGTTATATTCTTGTACATAGTAGTAGTATTATAGTAGTTATATTCTTGTACATAGGAGTAGTATTATAGTAGTTATATTCTTGTACATAGGAGCAGTATTATAGTAGTTATATTCTTGTACATAGGAGTAGTATTATAGTAGTTATATTCTTGTACATAGGAGTAGTATTATAGTAGTTATATTCTTGTACATAGGAGGTAGTATTATAGTAGTTATATTCTTGTACATAGGAGGTAGTATTATAGTAGTTATATTCTTGTACATAGGAGCAGTATTATAGTAGTTATATTCTTGTACATAGGAGTAGTATTATAGTAGTTATATTCTTGTACATAGGAGTAGTATTATAGTAGTTATATTCTTGTACATAGGAGTAGTATTATAGTAGTTATATTCTTGTACATAGGAGGTAGTACTATAGTAGTTATATTCTTGTACATAGTAGGTAGTATTATAGTAGTTATATTCTTGTACATAGCAGCAGTATTATAGAAGTTATATTCTTGTACATAGTAGGTAGTATTATAGTAGTTATATTCTTGTACATAGGAGTAGTATTATAGTAGTTATATTCTTGTACATAGGAGTAGTATTATAGTAGTTATATTCTTGTACATAGGAGGTAGTACTATAGTAGTTATATTCTTGTACATAGTAGGTAGTATTATAGTAGTTATATTCTTGTACATAGCAGCAGTATTATAGAAGTTATATTCTTGTACATAGTAGGTAGTATTATAGTAGTTATATTCTTGTACATAGGAGTAGTATTATAGTAGTTATATTCTTGTACATAGGGGCCAGTATTATAGCAGTTATATTCTTGTACATAGGAGTAGTATTATAGTAGTTATATTCTTGTACATAGGAGCAGTATTATAGTAGTTATATTCTTGTACATAGTAGTAGTATTATAGTAGTTATATTCTTGTACATAGGAGCAGTATTATAGTAGTTATATTCTTGTACATAGGAGTAGTATTATAGTAGTTATATTCTTGTACATAGGAGGTAGTATTATAGTAGTTATATTCTTGTACATAGGAGGTAGTATTATAGTAGTTATATTCTTGTACATAGGAGGCAGTATTATAGTAGTTATATTCTTGTACATAGGAGTAGTATTATAGTAGTTATATTCTTGTACATAGGAGCAGTATTATAGTAGTTATATTCTTGTACATAGGAGTAGTATTCTTGTACATAGGAGGTAGTATTATAGTAGTTATATTCTTGTACATAGGAGCAGTATTATAGTAGATATATTCTTGTACATAGGAGTAGTATTCTTGTACATAGGAGGTAGTATTATAGTAGTTATATTCTTGTACATAGTAGGTAGTATTATAGTAGTTATATTCTTGTACATAGGAGCAGTATTATAGTAGTTATATTCTTGTACATAGGAGCAGTATTATAGTAGTTATATTCTTGTACATAGGAGTAGTATTATAGTAGTTATATTCTTGTACATAGGAGGTAGTATTATAGTAGTTATATTCTTGTACATAGGAGCAGCAATATAGTAGTTATATTCTTGTACATAGGAGCAGTATTATAGTAGTTATATTCTTGTACATAGTAGGTAGTATTATAGTAGTTATATTCTTGTACATAGGAGTAGTATTATAGTAGTTATATTCTTGTACATAGGAGTAGTATTATAGTAGCTATATTCTTGTACATAGGAGCAGTATTATAGTAGTTATATTCTTGTACATAGGAGTAGTATTATAGTAGTTATATTCTTGTACATAGGAGGTAGTATTATAGTAGTTATATTCTTGTACATAGGAGTAGTATTATAGTAGTTATATTCTTGTACATAGGAGTAGTATTATAGTAGTTATATTCTTGTACATAGGAGTAGTATTATAGTAGTTATATTCTTGTACATAGGAGTAGTATTATAGTAGTTATATTCTTGTACATAGGAGTAGTATTATAGTAGTTATATTCTTGTACATAGTAGGTAATATTATAGTAGTTATATTCTTGTACATAGGAGCAGTATTATAGTAGTTATATTCTTGTACATAGTAGGTAGTATTATAGTAGTTATATTCTTGTACATAGGAGTAGTATTATAGTAGTTATATTCTTTTACATAGGAGTAGTATTATAGTAGTTATATTCTTGTACATAGGGGCCAGTATTATAGCAGTTATATTCTTGTACATAGGAGTAGTATTATAGTAGTTATATTCTTGTACATAGGAGCAGTATTATAGTAGTTATATTCTTGTACATAGTAGTAGTATTATAGTAGTTATATTCTTGTACATAGGAGCAGTATTATAGTAGTTATATTCTTGTACATAGGAGTAGTATTATAGTAGTTATATTCTTGTACATAGGAGTAGTATTATAGTAGTTATATTCTTGTACATAGGAGCAGTATTATAGTAGTTATATTCTTGTACATAGGAGTAGTATTCTTGTACATAGGAGGTAGTATTATAGTAGTTATATTCTTGTACATAGGAGCAGTATTATAGTAGTTATATTCTTGTACATAGGAGTAGTATTATAGTAGTTATATTCTTGTACATAGGAGTAGTATTATAGTAGTTATATTCTTGTACATAGTAGGTAGTATTATAGTAGTTATATTCTTGTACATAGGAGCAGTATTATAGTAGTTATATTCTTGTACATAAGAGCAGTATTATAGTAGTTATATTCTTGTACATAGGAGTAGTATTCTTGTACATAGGAGGTAGTATTATAGTAGTTATATTCTTGTACATAGGAGCAGTATTATAGTAGTTATATTCTTGTACATAGGAGTAGTATTATAGTAGTTATATTCTTGTACATAGGAGTAGTATTATAGTAGTTATATTCTTGTACATAGGAGCAGTATTATAGTAGTTATATTCTTGTACATAGGAGTAGTATTATAGTAGTTATATTCTTGTACATAGGAGTAGTATTATAGTAGTTATATTCTTGTACATAGGAGGTAGTATTATAGTAGTTATATTCTTGTACATAGGAGCAGTATTATAGTAGTTATATTCTTGTACATAGTAGGTAGTATTATAGTAGTTATATTCTTGTACATAGGAGTAGTATTATAGTAGTTATATTCTTGTACATAGGAGTAGTATTATAGTAGTTATATTCTTGTACATAGGGGGCAGTATTATAGTAGTTATATTCTTGTACATAGGAGTAGTATTATAGTAGTTATATTCTTGTACATAGGGGGCAGTATTATAGCAGTTATATTCTTGTACATAGGAGTAGTATTATAGTAGTTATATTCTTGTACATAGGAGCAGTATTATAGTAGTTATATTCTTGTACATAGTAGTAGTATTATAGTAGTTATATTCTTGTACATAGGAGCAGTATTATAGTAGTTATATTCTTTTACATAGGAGTAGTATTATAGTAGTTATATTCTTGTACATAGGGGCCAGTATTATAGCAGTTATATTCTTGTACATAGGAGTAGTATTATAGTAGTTATATTCTTTTACATAGGAGTAGTATTATAGTAGTTATATTCTTGTACATAGGAGGTAGTATTATAGTAGTTATATTCTTGTACATAGTAGGTAGTATTATAGTAGTTATATTCTTGTACATAGGAGCAGTATTATAGTAGTTATATTCTTGTACATAGTAGGTAGTATTATAGTAGTTATATTCTTGTACATAGGAGTAGTATTATAGTAGTTATATTCTTTTACATAGGAGTAGTATTATAGTAGTTATATTCTTGTACATAGGGGCCAGTATTATAGCAGTTATATTCTTGTACATAGGAGTAGTATTATAGTAGTTATATTCTTGTACATAGGAGCAGTATTATAGTAGTTATATTCTTGTACATAGTAGTAGTATTATAGTAGTTATATTCTTGTACATAGGAGTAGTATTACAGTAGTTATATTCTTGTACATAGTAGTAGTATTATAGTAGTTATATTCTTGTACATAGGAGCAGTATTATAGTAGTTATATTCTTTTACATAGGAGTAGTATTATAGTAGTTATATTCGTGTACATAGGGGCCAGTATTATAGCAGTTATATTCTTGTACATAGGAGTAGTATTATAGTAGTTATATTCTTTTACATAGGAGTAGTATTATAGTAGTTATATTCTTGTACATAGGGGCCAGTATTATAGTAGTTATATTCTTGTACATAGGAGTAGTATTATAGTAGTTATATTCTTTTACATAGGAGTAGTATTATAGTAGTTATATTCTTGTACATAGGGGCCAGTATTATAGCAGTTATATTCTTGTACATAGGAGTAGTATTATAGTAGTTATATTCTTGTACATAGGAGCAGTATTATAGTAGTTATATTCTTGTACATAGTAGTAGTATTATAGTAGTTATATTCTTGTACATAGGAGCAGTATTATAGTAGTTATATTCTTGTACATAGGAGTAGTATTACAGTAGTTATATTCTTCTACATAGGAGTAGTATTATAGTAGTTATATTCTTGTACATAGGAGCAGTATTATAGTAGTTATATTCTTGTACATAGGAGTAGTATTCTTGTACATAGGAGGTAGTATTATAGTAGTTATATTCTTGTACATAGGAGCAGTATTATAGTAGTTATATTCTTGTACATAGGAGTAGTATTCTTGTACATAGGAGGTAGTATTATAGTAGTTATATTCTTGTACATAGGAGCAGTATTATAGTAGTTATATTCTTGTACATAGGAGTAGTATTATAGTAGTTATATTCTTGTACATAGGAGCAGTATTATAGTAGTTATATTCTTGTACATAGGAGTAGTATTCTTGTACATAGGAGGTAGTATTATAGTAGTTATATTCTTGTACATAGGAGCAGTATTATAGTAGTTATATTCTTGTACATAGGAGTAGTATTATAGTAGTTATATTCTTGTACATAGGAGTAGTATTATAGTAGTTATATTCTTGTACATAGGAGCAGTATTATAGTAGTTATATTCTTGTACATAGGAGTAGTATTATAGTAGTTATATTCTTGTACATAGGAGTAGTATTATAGTAGTTATATTCTTGTACATAGGAGGTAGTATTATAGTAGTTATATTCTTGTACATAGGAGCAGTATTATAGTAATTATATTCTTGTACATAGTAGGTAGTATTATAGTAGTTATATTCTTGTACATAGGAGTAGTATTATAGTAGTTATATTCTTGTACATAGGAGTAGTATTATAGTAGTTATATTCTTGTACATAGGGGGCAGTATTATAGCAGTTATATTCTTGTACATAGGAGTAGTATTATAGTAGTTACATTCTTGTACATAGGAGCAGTATTATAGTAGTTATATTCTTGTACATAGTAGTAGTATTATAGTAGTTATATTCTTGTACATAGGAGCAGTATTATAGTAGTTCTATTCTTGTACATAGGAGTAGTATTATAGTAGTTATATTCTTGTACATCGGAGTAGTATTATAGTAGTTATATTCTTGTACATAGGAGCAGTATTATAGTAGTTATATTCTTATACATAGGAGTAGTATTCTTGTACATAGGAGGTAGTATTATAGTAGTTATATTCTTGTACATAGGAGGTAGTATTATAGTAGTTATATTCTTGTACATAGGAGGTAGTATTATAGTAGTTATATTCTTGTACATAGGAGCAGTATTATAGTAGTTATATTCTTGTACATAGTAGGTAGTATTATAGTAGTTATATTCTTGTACATAGGAGTAGTATTATAGTAGTTATATTCTTTTACATAGGAGTAGTATTATAGTAGTTATATTCTTGTACATAGGGGCCAGTATTATAGTAGTTATATTCTTGTACATAGTAGTAGTATTATAGTAGTTATATTCTTGTACATAGGAGCAGTATTATAGTAGTTATATTCTTGTACATAGGAGTAGTATTATAGTAGTTATATTCTTCTACATAGGAGTAGTATTATAGTAGTTATATTCTTGTACATAGGAGCAGTATTATAGTAGTTATATTCTTGTACATAGGAGTAGTATTATAGTAGTTATATTCATGTACATAGGAGTAGTATTATAGTAGTTATATTCTTGTACATAGGAGTAGTATTATAGTAGTTATATTCTTGTACATAGTAGGTAGTATTATAGTAGTTATATTCTTGTACATAGGAGCAGTATTATAGTAGTTATATTCTTGTACATAGGAGCAGTATTATAGTAGTTATATTCATGTACATAGGAGCAGTATTATAGTAGTTATATTCTTGTACATAGGAGTAGTATTATAGTAGTTATATTCTTGTACATAGTAGGTAGTATTATAGTAGTTATATTCTTGTACATAGGAGCAGTATTATAGTAGTTATATTCTTGTACATAGGAGCAGTATTATAGTAGTTATATTCTTGTACATAGGAGTAGTATTCTTGTACATAGGAGGTAGTATTATAGTAGTTATATTCTTGTACATAGGAGCAGTATTATAGTAGTTATATTCTTGTACATAGGAGTAGTATTATAGTAGTTATATTCTTGTACATAAGAGTAGTATTATAGTAGTTATATTCTTGTACATAGGAGCAGTATTATAGTAGTTATATTCTTGTACATAGGAGTAGTATTATAGTAGTTATATTCTTGTACATAGGAGTAGTATTATAGTAGTTATATTCTTGTACATAGGGGGCAGTATTATAGCAGTTATATTCTTGTACATAGGAGTAGTATTATAGTAGTTATATTCTTGTACATAGGAGCAGTATTATAGTAGTTATATTCTTGTACATAGTAGTAGTATTATAGTAGTTATATTCTTGTACATAGGAGCAGTATTATAGTAGTTATATTCTTGTACATAGGAGTAGTATTATAGTAGTTATATTCTTGTACATCGGAGTAGTATTATAGTAGTTATATTCTTGTACATAGGAGCAGTATTATAGTAGTTATATTCTTATACATAGGAGTAGTATTCTTGTACATAGGAGGTAGTATTATAGTAGTTATATTCTTGTACATAGGAGGTAGTATTATAGTAGTTATATTCTTGTACATAGGAGCAGTATTATAGTAGTTATATTCTTGTACATAGGAGCAGTATTATAGTAGTTATATTCTTGTACATAGGAGTAGTATTATAGTAGTTATATTCTTGTACATAGGAGTAGTATTCTTGTACATAGGAGGTAGTATTATAGTAGTTATATTCTTGTACATAGTAGGTAGTATTATAGTAGTTATATTCTTGTACATAGGAGCAGTATTATAGTAGTTATATTCTTGTACATAGGGGCAGTATTATAGTAGTTATATTCTTGTACATAGGAGTAGTATTATAGTAGTTATATTCTTGTACATAGGAGTAGTATTATAG
Organism: Leptodactylus fuscus; assembly: GCF_031893055.1. Lineage (NCBI taxonomy): Eukaryota > Metazoa > Chordata > Amphibia > Anura > Leptodactylidae > Leptodactylus > Leptodactylus fuscus. The sequence goes on along the minus strand of NC_134270.1, from coordinate 174,839,804 downwards.
TAGTTATATTCTTGTACATAGGAGTAGTATTATAGTAGTTATATTCTTGTACATAGGGGGCAGTATTGTAGCATTTATATTCTTGTACATAGGAGTAGTATTATAGTAGTTATATTCTTGTACATAGGAGCAGTATTATAGTAGTTATATTCTTGTACATAGTAGTAGTATTATAGTAGTTATATTCTTGTACATAGGAGCAGTATTATAGTAGTTATATTCTTGTACATAGGAGTAGTATTATAGTAGTTATATTCTTGTACATCGGAGTAGTATTATAGTAGTTATATTCTTGTACATAGGAGCAGTATTATAGTAGTTATATTCTTATACATAGGAGTAGTATTCTTGTACATAGGAGGTAGTATTATAGTAGTTATATTCTTGTACATAGGAGGTAGTATTATAGTAGTTATATTCTTGTACATAGGAGGTAGTATTATAGTAGTTATATTCTTGTACATAGGAGCAGTATTATAGTAGTTATATTCTTGTACATAGGAGCAGTATTATAGTAGTTATATTCTTGTACATAGGAGCAGTATTATAGTAGTTATATTCTTGTACATAGGAGTAGTATACTTGTACATAGGAGGTAGTATTATAGTAGTTATATTCTTGTACATAGTAGGTAGTATTATAGTAGTTATATTCTTGTACATAGGAACAGTATTATAGTAGTTATATTCTTGTACGTAGGAGTAGTATTATAGTAGTTATATTCTTGTACATAGGAGTAGTATTATAGTAGTTATATTCTTGTACATAGGAGCAGTATTATAGTAGTTATATTCTTGTACATAGGAGTAGTATTCTTGTACATAGGAGGTAGTATTATAGTAGTTATATTCTTGTACATAGGAGCAATATTATAGTAGTTATATTCTTGTACATAGGAGTAGTATTATAGTAGTTATATTCTTGTACATAGGAGGTAGTATTATAGTAGTTATATTCTTGTACATAGGAGCAGTATTATAGTAGTTATATTCTTGTACATAGGAGTAGTATTATAGTAGTTATATTCTTGTACATAGTAGGTAGTATTATAGTAGTTATATTCTTGTACATAGGAGCAGTATTATAGTAGTTATATTCTTGTACATAGGAGTAGTATTATAGTAGTTATATTCTTGTACATCAGAGTAGTATTATAGTAGTTATATTCTTGTACATAGGAGCAGTATTATAGTAGTTATATTCTTTTACATAGGAGTAGTATTATAGTAGTTATATTCGTGTACATAGGGGCCAGTATTATAGCAGTTATATTCTTGTACATAGGAGTAGTATTATAGTAGTTATATTCTTTTACATAGGAGTAGTATTATAGTAGTTATATTCTTGTACATAGGGGCCAGTATTATAGTAGTTATATTCTTGTACATAGGAGTAGTATTATAGTAGTTATATTCTTTTACATAGGAGTAGTATTATAGTAGTTATATTCTTGTACATAGGGGCCAGTATTATAGCAGTTATATTCTTGTACATAGGAGTAGTATTATAGTAGTTATATTCTTGTACATAGGAGCAGTATTATAGTAGTTATATTCTTGTACATAGTAGTAGTATTATAGTAGTTATATTCTTGTACATAGGAGCAGTATTATAGTAGTTATATTCTTGTACATAGGAGTAGTATTACAGTAGTTATATTCTTCTACATAGGAGTAGTATTATAGTAGTTATATTCTTGTACATAGGAGCAGTATTATAGTAGTTATATTCTTGTACATAGGAGTAGTATTCTTGTACATAGGAGGTAGTATTATAGTAGTTATATTCTTGTACATAGGAGCAGTATTATAGTAGTTATATTCTTGTACATAGGAGTAGTATTATAGTAGTTATATTCTTGTACATAGGAGCAGTATTATAGTAGTTATATTCTTGTACATAGGAGTAGTATTCTTGTACATAGGAGGTAGTATTATAGTAGTTATATTCTTGTACATAGGAGCAGTATTATAGTAGTTATATTCTTGTACATAGGAGTAGTATTATAGTAGTTATATTCTTGTACATAGGAGTAGTATTATAGTAGTTATATTCTTGTACATAGGAGCAGTATTATAGTAGTTATATTCTTGTACATAGGAGTAGTATTATAGTAGTTATATTCTTGTACATAGGAGTAGTATTATAGTAGTTATATTCTTGTACATAGGAGGTAGTATTATAGTAGTTATATTCTTGTACATAGGAGCAGTATTATAGTAGTTATATTCTTGTACATAGTAGGTAGTATTATAGTAGTTATATTCTTGTACATAGGAGTAGTATTATAGTAGTTATATTCTTGTACATAGGAGTAGTATTATAGTAGTTATATTCTTGTACATAGGGGGCAGTATTATAGCAGTTATATTCTTGTACATAGGAGTAGTATTATAGTAGTTATATTCTTGTACATAGTAGTAGTATTATAGTAGTTATATTCTTGTACATAGGAGCAGTATTATAGTAGTTATATTCTTGTACATAGGAGTAGTATTATAGTAGTTATATTCTTGTACATCGGAGTAGTATTATAGTAGTTATATTCTTGTACATAGGAGCAGTATTATAGTAGTTATATTCTTATACATAGGAGTAGTATTCTTGTACATAGGAGGTAGTATTATAGTAGTTATATTCTTGTACATAGGAGGTAGTATTATAGTAGTTATATTCTTGTACATAGGAGGTAGTATTATAGTAGTTATATTCTTGTACATAGGAGCAGTATTATAGTAGTTATATTCTTGTACATAGTAGGTAGTATTATAGTAGTTATATTCTTGTACATAGGAGTAGTATTATAGTAGTTATATTCTTTTACATAGGAGTAGTATTATAGTAGTTATATTCTTGTACATAGGGGCCAGTATTATAGCAGTTATATTCTTGTACATAGGAGTAGTATTATAGTAGTTATATTCTTGTACATAGGAGCAGTATTATAGTAGTTATATTCTTGTACATAGTAGTAGTATTATAGTAGTTATATTCTTGTACATAGGAGCAGTATTATAGTAGTTATATTCTTGTACATAGGAGTAGTATTATAGTAGTTATATTCTTCTACATAGGAGTAGTATTATAGTAGTTATATTCTTGTACATAGGAGCAGTATTATAGTAGTTATATTCTTGTACATAGGAGTAGTATTCTTGTACATAGGAGGTAGTATTATAGTAGTTATATTCTTGTACATAGGAGCAGTATTATAGTAGTTATGTTCATGTACATAGGAGTAGTATTATAGTAGTTATATTCTTGTACATAGGAGTAGTATTATAGTAGTTATATTCTTGTACATAGTAGGTAGTATTATAGTAGTTATATTCTTGTACATAGGAGCAGTATTATAGTAGTTATATTCTTGTACATAGGAGTAGTATTATAGTAGTTATATTCTTGTACATAGGAGTAGTATTATAGTAGTTATATTCTTGTACATAGGAGCAGTATTATAGTAGTTATATTCTTGTACATAGGAGTAGTATTATAGTAGTTATATTCTTGTACATAGGAGTAGTATTATAGTAGTTATATTCTTGTACATAGGGGGCAGTATTATAGCAGTTATATTCTTGTACATAGGAGTAGTATTATAGTAGTTATATTCTTGTACATAGGAGCAGTATTATAGTAGTTATATTCTTGTACATAGTAGTAGTATTATAGTAGTTATATTCTTGTACATAGGAGCAGTATTATAGTAGTTATATTCTTGTACATAGGAGTAGTATTATAGTAGTTATATTCTTGTACATCGGAGTAGTATTATAGTAGTTATATTCTTGTACATAGGAGCAGTATTATAGTAGTTATATTCTTATACATAGGAGTAGTATTCTTGTACATAGGAGGTAGTATTATAGTAGTTATATTCTTGTACATAGGAGGTAGTATTATAGTAGTTATATTCTTGTACATCGGAGGTAGTATTATAGTAGTTATATTCTTGTACATAGGAGCAGTATTATAGTAGTTATATTCTTGTACATAGGAGCAGTATTATAGTAGTTATATTCTTGTACATAGGAGTAGTATTATAGTAGTTATATTCTTGTACATAGGAGTAGTATTCTTGTACATAGGAGGTAGTATTATAGTAGTTATATTCTTGTACATAGTAGGTAGTATTATAGTAGTTATATTCTTGTACATAGGAGCAGTATTATAGTAGTTATATTCTTGTACATAGGGGCAGTATTATAGTAGTTATATTCTTGTACATAGGAGTAGTATTATAGTAGTTATATTCTTGTACATAGGAGTAGTATTATAGTAGTTATATTCTTGTACATAGGAGTAGTATTATAGTAGTTATATTCTTGTACATAGGGGGCAGTATTGTAGCATTTATATTCTTGTACATAGGAGTAGTATTATAGTAGTTATATTCTTGTACATAGGAGCAGTATTATAGTAGTTATATTCTTGTACATAGTAGTAGTATTATAGTAGTTATATTCTTGTACATAGGAGCAGTATTATAGTAGTTATATTCTTGTACATAGGAGTAGTATTATAGTAGTTATATTCTTGTACATCGGAGTAGTATTATAGTAGTTATATTCTTGTACATAGGAGCAGTATTATAGTAGTTATATTCTTATACATAGGAGTAGTATTCTTGTACATAGGAGGTAGTATTATAGTAGTTATATTCTTGTACATAGGAGGTAGTATTATAGTAGTTATATTCTTGTACATAGGAGGTAGTATTATAGTAGTTATATTCTTGTACATAGGAGCAGTATTATAGTAGTTATATTCTTGTACATAGGAGTAGTATTATAGTAGTTATATTCTTGTACATAGGAGTAGTATTATAGTAGTTATATTCTTGTACATAGGAGTAGTATTATAGTAGTTATATTCTTGTACATAGGAGGTAGTATTATAGTAGTTATATTCTTGTACATAGGAGCAGTATTATAGTAGTTATATTCTTGTACATAGGAGTAGTATTATAGTAGTTATATTCTTGTACATAGTAGGTAGTATTATAGTAGTTATATTCTTGTACATAGGAGCAGTATTATAGTAGTTATATTCTTGTACATAGGAGTAGTATTATAGTAGTTATATTCTTGTACATAGGAGTAATATTATAGTAGTTATATTCTTGTACATAGGAGCAGTATTATAGTAGTTATATTCTTGTACATAGGAGTAGTATTCTTGTACATAGGAGTAGTATTATAGTAGTTATATTCTTGTACATAGGAGCAGTATTATAGTAGCTATATTCTTGTATATAGTAGGTAGTATTATAGTAGTTGTATTCTTGTACATAGGAGTAGTATTATAGTAGTTATATTCTTGTACATAGGAGTAGTATTATAGTAGTTATATTCTTGTACATAGGAGCAGTATTAGAGTAGTTATATTCTTGTACATAGGAGTAGTATTATAGTAGTTATATTCTTGTACATAGGAGCAGTATTATAGTAGTTATATTCTTGTACATAGGAGTACTATTATAGTAGTTATATTCTTGTACATAGGAGCAGTATTATAGTAGTTATATTCTTGTACATAGGAGTAGTATTATAGTAGTTATATTCTTGTACATCGGAGTAGTATTATAGTAGTTATATTCTTGTACATAGGAGCAGTATTATAGTAGTTATATTCTTGTACATAGGAGTAGTATTCTTGTACATAGGAGGTAGTATTATAGTAGTTATATTCTTGTACATAGGAGGTAGTATTATAGTAGTTATATTCTTGTACATAGGAGTAGTATTATAGTAGTTATATTCTTGTACATAGGAGCAGTATTATAGTAGTTATATTCTTGTACATAGGAGCAGTATTATAGTAGTTATATTCCTGTACATAGGAGCAGTATTATAGTAGTTATATTCTTGTACATAGGAGTAGTATTCTTGTACATAGGAGGTAGTATTATAGTAGTTATATTCTTGTACATAGTAGGTAGTATTATAGTAGTTATATTCTTGTACATAGGAGCAGTATTATAGTAGTTATATTCTTGTACATAGGAGTAGTTTTATAGTAGTTATATTCTTGTACATCGGAGTAGTATTATAGTAGTTATATTCTTGTACATAGGAGCAGTATTATAGTAGTTATATTCTTGTACATAGGAGTAGTATTCTTGTACATAGGAGGTAGTATTATAGTAGTTATATTCTTGTACATAGGAGGTAGTATTATAGTAGTTATGTTCTTGTACATAGGAGGTAGTATTATAGTAGTTATATTCTTGTACATAGGAGCAGTATTATAGTAGTTATATTCTTGTACATAGGAGCAGTATTATAGTAGTTATATTCTTGTACATAGGAGCAGTATTATAGTAGTTATATTCTTGTACATAGGAGTAGTATTCTTGTACATAGGAGGTAGTATTATAGTAGTTATATTCTTGTACATAGTAGGTAGTATTATAGTAGTTATATTCTTGTACATAGGAGCAGTATTATAGTAGTTATATTCTTGTACATAGGAGTAGTATTATAGTAGTTATATTCTTGTACATAGGAGTAGTATTATAGTAGTTATATTCTTGTACATAGGAGCAGTATTATAGTAGTTATATTCTTGTACATAGGAATAGTATTCTTGTACATAGGAGATAGTATTATAGTAGTTATATTCTTGTACATAGGAGCAGTATTATAGTAGTTATATTCTTGTACATAGGAGTAGTATTCTTGTACATAGGAGGTAGTATTATAGTAGTTATATTCTTGTACATAGGAGGTAGTATTATAGTAGTTATATTCTTGTACATAGGAGGTAGTATTATAGTAGTTATATTCTTGTACATAGGAGCAGTATTATAGTAGTTATATTCTTGTACATAGGAGCAGTATTATAGTAGTTATATTCTTGTACATAGGAGCAGTATTATAGTAGTTATATTCTTGTACATAGGAGTAGTATTCTTGTACATAGGAGTAGTATTATAGTAGTTATATTCTTGTACATAGGGGCCAGTATTATAGCAGTTATATTCTTGTACATAGGAGTAGTATTATAGTAGTTATATTCTTTTACATAGGAGTAGTATTATAGTAGTTATATTCTTGTACATAGGAGGTAGTATTATAGTAGTTATATTCTTGTACATAGTAGGTAGTATTATAGTAGTTATATTCTTGTACATAGGAGCAGTATTATAGTAGTTATATTCTTGTACATAGTAGGTAGTATTATAGTAGTTATATTCTTGTACATAGGAGTAGTATTATAGTAGTTATATTCTTTTACATAGGAGTAGTATTATAGTAGTTATATTCTTGTACATAGGGGCCAGTATTATAGCAGTTATATTCTTGTACATATGAGTAGTATTATAGTAGTTATATTCTTGTACATAGGAGCAGTATTATAGTAGTTATATTCTTGTACATAGTAGTAGTATTATAGTAGTTATATTCTTGTACATAGGAGTAGTACTACAGTAGTTATATTCTTGTACATAGTAGTAGTATTATAGTAGTTATATTCTTGTACATAGGAGCAGTATTATAGTAGTTATATTCTTTTACATAGGAGTAGTATTATAGTAGTTATATTCTTGTACATAGGGGCCAGTATTATAGTAGTTATATTCTTGTACATAGGAGAAGTATTATAGTAGTTATATTCTTTTACATAGGAGTAGTATTATAGTAGTTATATTCTTGTACATAGGGGCCAGTATTATAGTAGTTATATTCTTGTACATAGGAGTAGTATTATAGTAGTTATATTCTTTTACATAGGAGTAGTATTATAGTAGTTATATTCTTGTACATAGGGGCCAGTATTATAGTAGTTATATTCTTGTACATAGGAGTAGTATTATAGTAGTTATATTCTTTTACATAGGAGTAGTATTATAGTAGTTATATTCTTGTACATAGGGGCCAGTATTATAGCAGTTATATTCTTGTACATAGGAGTAGTATTATAGTAGTTATATTCTTGTACATAGGAGCAGTATTATAGTAGTTATATTCTTGTACATAGTAGTAGTATTATAGTAGTTATATTCTTGTACATAGGAGCAGTATTATAGTAGTTATATTCTTGTACATAGGAGTGGTATTACAGTAGTTATATTCTTCTACATAGGAGTAGTATTATAGTAGTTATATTCTTGTACATAGGAGCAGTATTATAGTAGTTATATTCTTGTACATAGGAGTAGTATTCTTGTACATAGGAGGTAGTATTATAGTAGTTATATTCTTGTACATTAGAGCAGTATTATAGTAGTTATATTCTTGTACATAGGAGTAGTATTCTTGTACATAGGAGGTAGTATTATAGTAGTTATATTCTTGTACATAGGAGCAGTATTATAGTAGTTATATTCTTGTACATAGGAGTAGTATTATAGTAGTTATATTCTTGTACATAGGAGCAGTATTATAGTAGTTATATTCTTGTACATAGGAGCAGTATTATAGTAGTTATATTCTTTTACATAGGAGTAGTATTATAGTAGTTATATTCTTGTACATAGGGGCCAGTATTATAGCAGTTATATTCTTGTACATAGGAGTAGTATTATAGTAGTTATATTCTTGTACATAGGAGCAGTATTATAGTAGTTATATTCTTGTACATAGTAGTAGTATTATAGTAGTTATATTCTTGTACATAGGAGCAGTATTATAGTAGTTATATTCTTGTACATAGGAGTGGTATTACAGTAGTTATATTCTTCTACATAGGAGTAGTATTATAGTAGTTATATTCTTGTACATAGGAGCAGTATTATAGTAGTTATATTCTTGTACATAGGAGTAGTATTCTTGTACATAGGAGGTAGTATTATAGTAGTTATATTCTTGTACATAGGAGCAGTATTATAGTAGTTATATTCTTGTACATAGGAGTAGTATTCTTGTACATAGGAGGTAGTATTATAGTAGTTATATTCTTGTACATAGGAGCAGTATTATAGTAGTTATATTCTTGTACATAGGAGTAGTATTATAGTAGTTATATTCTTGTACATAGGAGCAGTATTATAGTAGTTATATTCTTGTACATAGGAGTAGTATTCTTGTACATAGGAGGTAGTATTATAGTAGTTATATTCTTGTACATAGGAGCAGTATTATAGTAGTTATATTCTTGTACATAGGAGTAGTATTATAGTAGTTATATTCTTGTACATAGGAGTAGTATTATAGTAGTTATATTCTTGTACATAGGAGCAGTATTATAGTAGTTATATTCTTGTACATAGGAGTAGTATTATAGTAGTTATATTCTTGTACATAGGAGTAGTATTATAGTAGTTATATTCTTGTACATAGGAGGTAGTATTATAGTAGTTATATTCTTGTACATAGGAGCAGTATTATAGTAGTTATATTCTTGTACATAGTAGGTAGTATTATAGTAGTTATATTCTTGTACATAGGAGTAGTATTATAGTAGTTATATTCTTGTACATAGGAGTAGTATTATAGTAGTTATATTCTTGTACATAGGGGGCAGTATTATAGCAGTTATATTCTTGTACATAGGAGCAGTATTATAGTAGTTATATTCTTATACATAGGAGTAGTATTCTTGTACATAGGAGGTAGTATCATAGTAGTTATATTCTTGTACATAGGAGGTAGTATTATAGTAGTTATATTCTTGTACATAGGAGGTAGTATTATAGTAGTTATATTCTTGTACATAGGAGCAGTATTATAGTAGTTATATTCTTGTACATAGTAGGTAGTATTATAGTAGTTATATTCTTGTACATAGGAGTAGTATTATAGTAGTTATATTCTTTTACATAGGAGTAGTATTATAGTAGTTATATTCTTGTACATAGGGGCCAGTATTATAGCAGTTATATTCTTGTACATAGGAGTAGTATTATAGTAGTTATATTCTTGTACATAGGAGCAGTATTATAGTAGTTATATTCTTGTACATAGTAGTAGTATTATAGTAGTTATATTCTTGTACATAGGAGCAGTATTATAGTAGTTATATTCTTGTACATAGGAGTAGTATTATAGTAGTTATATTCTTCTACATAGGAGTAGTATTATAGTAGTTATATTCTTGTACATAGGAGCAGTATTATAGTAGTTATATTCTTGTACATAGGAGTAGTATTCTTGTACATAGGAGGTAGTATTATAGTAGTTATATTCTTGTACATAGGAGCAGTATTATAGTAGTTATATTCTTGTACATAGGAGTAGTATTATAGTAGTTATATTCTTGTACATAGGAGTAGTATTATAATAGTTATATTCTTGTACATAGTAGGTAGTATTATAGTAGTTATATTCTTGTACATAGGAGCAGTATTATAGTAGTTATATTCTTGTACATAGGAGCAGTATTATAGTAGTTATATTCTTGTACATAGGAGTAGTATTCTTGTACATAGGAGGTAGTATTATAGTAGTTATATTCTTGTACATAGGAGCAGTATTATAGTAGTTATATTCTTGTACATAGGAGTAGTATTATAGTAGTTATATTCTTTTACATAGGAGTAGTATTATAGTAGTTATATTCTTGTACATAGGAGCAGTATTATAGTAGTTATATTCTTTTACATAGGAGTAGTATTATAGTAGTTATATTCTTGTACATAGGAGGTAGTATTATAGTAGTTATATTCTTGTACATAGGAGTAGTATTATAGTAGTTATATTCTTTTACATAGGAGTAGTATTATAGTAGTTATATTCTTGTACATAGGAGCAGTATTATAGTAGTTATATTCTTGTACATAGGAGGTAGTATTATAGTAGTTATATTCTTGTACATAGGAGTAGTATTATAGTAGTTATATTCTTGTACATAGGAGTAGTATTATAGTAGTTATATTCTTGTACATAGGAGTAGTATTATAGTAGTTATATTCTTGTACATAGGAGTAGTATTATAGTAGTTATATTCTTTTACATAGGAGTAGTATTATAGTAGTTATATTCTTGTACATAGGAGCAGTATTATAGTAGTTATATTCTTGTACATAGGAGTAGTATTATAGTAGTTATATTCTTGTACATAGGAGTAGTATTATAGTAGTTATATTCTTGTACATAGGGGGCAGTATTATAGCAGTTATATTCTTGTACATAGGAGTAGTATTATAGTAGTTATATTCTTGTACATAGGAGCAGTATTATAGTAGTTATATTCTTGTACATAGTAGTAGTATTATAGTAGTTATATTCTTGTACATAGGAGCAGTATTATAGTAGTTATATTCTTGTACATAGGAGTAGTATTATAGTAGTTATATTCTTGTACATCGGAGTAGTATTATAGTAGTTATATTCTTGTACATAGGAGCAGTATTATAGTAGTTATATTCTTATACATAGGAGTAGTATTCTTGTACATAGGAGGTAGTATTATAGTAGTTATATTCTTGTACATAGGAGGTAGTATTATAGTAGTTATATTCTTGTACATAGGAGGTAGTATTATAGTAGTTATATTCTTGTACATAGGAGCAGTATTATAGTAGTTATATTCTTGTACATAGGAGCAGTATTATAGTAGTTATATTCTTGTACATAGGAGTAGTATTCTTGTACATAGGAGGTAGTATTATAGTAGTTATATTCTTGTACATAGGAGCAATATTATAGTAGTTATATTCTTGTACATAGGAGTAGTATTATAGTAGTTATATTCTTGTACATAGGAGGTAGTATTATAGTAGTTATATTCTTGTACATAGGAGCAGTATTATAGTAGTTATATTCTTGTACATAGGAGTAGTATTATAGTAGTTATATTCTTGTACATAGTAGGTAGTATTATAGTAGTTATATTCTTGTACATAGGAGCAGTATTATAGTAGTTATATTCTTGTACATAGGAGTAGTATTATAGTAGTTATATTCTTGTACATCAGAGTAGTATTATAGTAGTTATATTCTTGTACATAGGAGCAGTATTATAGTAGTTATATTCTTGTACATAGGAGGTAGTATTATAGTAGTTATATTCTTGTACATAGGAGGTAGTATTATAGTAGTTATATTCTTGTACATAGGAGGTAGTATTATAGTAGTTATATTCTTGTACATAGTAGGTAGTATTATAGTAGTTATATTCTTGTACATAGGAGCAGTATTATAGTAGTTATATTCTTGTACATAGGAGTAGTATTATAGTAGTTATATTCTTGTACATAGGAGTAGTATTATAGTAGTTATATTCTTGTACATAGGAGCAGTATTATAGTAGTTATATTCTTGTACATAGGAGTAGTATTCTTGTACATAGGAGTAGTATTATAGTAGTTATATTCTTGTACATAGGAGCAGTATTATAGTAGTTATATTCTTGTACATAGTAGGTAGTATTATAGTAGTTGTATTCTTGTACATAGGAGTAGTATTATAGTAGTTATATTCTTGTACATAGGAGTAGTATTATAGTAGTTATATTCTTGTACATAGGAGCAGTATTATAGTAGTTATATTCTTGTACATAGGAGTAGTATTATAGTAGTTATATTCTTGTACATAGGAGCAGTATTATAGTAGTTATATTCTTGTACATAGGAGTAGTATTATAGTAGTTATATTCTTGTACATAGGAGCAGTATTATAGTAGTTATATTCTTGTACATAGGAGTAGTATTATAGTAGTTATATTCTTGTACATCGGAGTAGTATTATAGTAGTTATATTCTTGTACATAGGAGCAGTATTATAGTAGTTATATTCTTGTACATAGGAGTAGTATTCTTGTACATAGGAGGTAGTATTATAGTAGTTATATTCTTGTACATAGGAGGTAGTATTATAGTAGTTATATTCTTGTACATAGGAGGTAGTATTATAGTAGTTATATTCTTGTACATAGGAGCAGTATTATAGTAGTTATATTCTTGTACATAGGAGCAGTATTATAGTAGTTATATTCTTGTACATAGGAGCAGTATTATAGTAGTTATATTCTTGTACATAGGAGTAGTATTCTTGTACATAGGAGGTAGTATTATAGTAGTTATATTCTTGTACATAGTAGGTAGTATTATAGTAGTTATATTCTTGTACATAGGAGCAGTATTATAGTAGTTATATTCTTGTACATAGGAGTAGTATTATAGTAGTTATATTCTTGTACATCGGAGTAGTATTATAGTAGTTATATTCTTGTACATAGGAGTAGTATTCTTGTACATAGGAGGTAGTATTATAGTAGTTATATTCTTGTACATAGGAGGTAGTATTATAGTAGTTATATTCTTGTACATAGGAGTAGTATTATAGTAGTTATATTCTTGTACATAGGAGCAGTATTATAGTAGTTATATTCTTGTACATAGGAGTAGTATTATAGTAGTTATATTCTTGTACATCGGAGTAGTATTATAGTAGTTATATTCTTGTACATAGGAGCAGTATTATAGTAGTTATATTCTTGTACATAGGAGTAGTATTCTTGTACATAGGAGGTAGTATTATAGTAGTTATATTCTTGTACATAGGAGGTAGTATTATAGTAGTTATATTCTTGTACATAGGAGGTAGTATTATAGTAGTTATATTCTTGTACATAGGAGCAGTATTATAGTAGTTATATTCTTGTACATAGGAGCAGTATTATAGTAGTTATATTCTTGTACATAGGAGCAGTATTATAGTAGTTATATTCTTGTACATAGGAGTAGTATTCTTGTACATAGGAGGTAGTATTATAGTAGTTATATTCTTGTACATAGTAGGTAGTATTATAGTAGTTATATTCTTGTACATAGGAGCAGTATTATAGTAGTTATATTCTTGTACATAGGAGTAGTATTATAGTAGTTATATTCTTGTACATAGGAGTAGTATTATAGTAGTTATATTCTTGTACATAGGAGCAGTATTATAGTAGTTATATTCTTGTACATAGGATTAGTATTCTTGTACATAGGAGGTAGTATTATAGTAGTTATATTCTTGTACATAGGAGCAGTATTATAGTAGTTATATTCTTGTACTTAGGAGTAGTATTATAGTAGTTATATTCTTGTACATAGGAGGTAGTATTATAGTAGTTATATTCTTGTACATAGGAGGTAGTATTATAGTAGTTATATTCTTGTACATAGGAGCAGTATTATAGTAGTTATATTCTTGTACATAGGAGTAGTATTATAGTAGTTATATTCTTGTACATAGGAGGTAGTATTATAGTAGTTATATTCTTGTACATAGGAGGCAGTATTATAGTAGTTATATTCTTGTACATAGGAGCAGTATTATAGTAGTTATATTCTTGTACATAGTAGGTAGTATTATAGTAGTTATATTCTTGTACATAGGAGGTAGTATTATAGTAGTTATATTCTTGTACATAGGAGTAGTATTATAGTAGTTATATTCTTGTACATAGGAGCAGTATTATAGTAGTTATATTCTTGTACATAGGAGTAGTATTCTTGTACATAGGAGGTAGTATTATAGTAGTTATATTCTTGTACATAGGAGCAGTATTATAGTAGTTATATTCTTGTACATAGGAGTAGTATTATAGTAGTTATATTCTTGTACATAGGAGGTAGTATTATAGTAGTTATATTCTTGTACATAGGAGGTAGTATTATAGTAGTTATATTCTTGTACATAGGAGCAGTATTATAATGTTATTATATTGTTTTTAACTTACCATGTTCTGATAAACCTTTTAAAGAAAACACCAAGATCACAAAAATCAATGGACTCCACAATTGTATATTATTCATGATCCTAAAAAATGAAAAGAAAAAATGTCATATATATATTTTAATATTATAAAGAGAAACAGGGCACTCACCAGCCAAAAATAAAATATTCAAGCTTTAATTCATCATCGTAAAAAAAGGGCACTTTGACAGCTTACACAGTCAGAGATGGATAAATGGAATTCATAGAGACTGAAGCAATGACCGTTTCGTGCTAGACGCACTTCATCAGGCTTCAGGGGAAGCACAAAACGGTCGTTGCTTCAGTCTCTCTGCATTCCATTTATCCATCTCTGACTGTGTAAGCTGTCAAAGTGCCCTTTTTTTACGATGATGAATTAAAGCTTGAATATTTTATTTTTGGTTGGTGAGTGCCCTGTTTCTCTTAATATAATAATATAATAATAATAATATTTTTTCAAGACTTCTTTGATATTTCTTTGAACAGCGAGCACCACCTAGATACCACATCACCTTACCTGCGATTCATGTTCTGTTGCCATATACACATTGAGGTGTTGCATATTAACACAGAACGGTGCCACTACCTTCATACATCTTTTTAACTGATATATATATATATATATATATATATATATATATATATATATTTTAACTCACAAATTTTCCGTTCTTATATTCAGTATTGTATATGCAGTACATGTTGTGATCTGTACATATCTTTATATACATCACACTAAACAGAGTCTCAGGTTTGCTATTGTGGTCACCACTAGACACTGTTGTAGACATGACACATTTTTGACACATCTTTGGAGCTTATTTTTCACTTGCTAGACATGTGGGAGTCGACTTCCAGTAGAAGGTGCGTGGCTTAACTTCACGACAATGCACCAAAAATCTGCCAAAATTTTGTATCAAAGTCTATTTTGCAATTAAAGATGCTATATGTATAGTAGACAGCCTACAGATATGCCACATTTATCATCCAGCATCAGTCACCTTGATAAATCTGGCATAGTTGCAGGCTGCCTGTCTCAGTTTTCCCTATTACCCTATGTTCCGGCCCAGAATGTTTTTGTCCTGCCATCCTTTGCCTCTGGAAGAAAACCACAAAGGGGTAATTTATAAAGAGTGGCCGGTCATTACGCCTGTCTTTATTCATTCCTTGGCAGGCACTTTGGCATTGTATCACCTTATGGAATCGGGAGCAGCCTTTATTGGGCTATTTCACTGAGATTCTGTCTTCCTAACTACATCAGGGAAGACAGGCTTGCACATTTCAGTGAGCGCCCTCTATTGGTTTGCAAAACTGAGGCACCTGACTTCCTAATTACATCATGGAAGACAGATTTGCATATTCTTCCCGTAGTCCCTTGCAAAGTGGAGTGCTAAAGGCTTAATAAGTCTCCACACACCGATATGGTGACGATACCCCCCTTACCCTGTCTAAGCCTCTCACCTCTACCAGGTTAGTCTTCTCTACATCAAGCTGACGAGATGCAATAGCATCGAAACGGCTGTCCTCGATTGAGAGACTGTACCTGGTAATAATCCCAGCATTATTGCAAAACAAAGCCCTCTTGAAAGGTCGAAACATGATGTTAAAGAGAGCAGCCTCTATTGGGCTAGTTCACTGAGATTCTGTCTTCCTAATTACATCAGGGTTTGGGGACACTCGTCCACATCAGGGAGAGTGTGTGCCTACATAGGCAGTACGGAGACTTACAAGTCATTCCTGCTCCGCTAGGGATTATGGGTAAAAAATATGCAAATCTATTCACCTGGATGGAATTAGGAGAACAGAGTGCACTCTGTACACCACCCTATAGAGGGCAGCATCCTTAACATCATGAACGACTCAGTTATAAAGTCTTTTAATCATGATGTGGATTTAATTGCCAAATCAGTACCATCCAGGAGAATAGATTTGCATATTTTTTACCCATAATTACATCAGGGAAGACAGGCTTGCACATTCAAGTGGGCACCCTCTATTGGTTTGCAAAACTGAGGCACCTGACTTCCTAATTACATCATGGAAGACTGATTTGCATATTCTTCCCATAGTTCTTATGGAATCAAGGCACTTGTGATTTTACCCTACAAGGGGGAACTCTCACTACATCAAGAGTTAATTTCCTTAGTTTCCCTTCTATTTCCCATTTCCTTTGCTTCTCATCTCCTTTTAGAGCCCTCTGTAACCTACAATAAAGATAATTCCTGTCCCCTTGTTCTCATTTATCTCCTCTACTCTTATGGTCCCCTCCGTATCCTGAGTTATATGCCTTAAAGATTTTAATGACACCTAACCCATTAAAGGGATGTTTCAATCCACAGGATCGGTCATCAATATGAGATCTGTTAGGGTTCGACACCCAGACCCTGCACAGATCAGCTGCTCCAGAAGGCTTCAGGTGCATAAACCTGCTGCAGTGAATGGTGAGTGTGCAGGATGCTGCTAGTCAAGTATTATGAGTGGTGCAGCGCCATCCATTGTATAGTGGTGATTGTGGGGAATTGCAATGCTGATCTTAGTTGAGTGTCAAACCTGCACAGAACTCATACTGATGACCCATCCTGTATTGTATCGGTTATGGACAATTCAGTCCAAATATTCTTTTTGAGGCGATTAAGTTCGACATGAACCGGAAGTGAAATTATTATACTCTGAGGTCTTGACATCAAACTTTGTAAAATTTGGATCAAATCTGGATTGATCTGAACTAATCCTCTAGTTATCATATGAGACAAAATCCCTCCATCTTCTGTTACCATCTCCTCTACTGCCTGCTAAACCGACTAATTCACTGCACAGACGTATCTTCCCTGAAGACAGTCTGCAGTTCAAAGAAGTCTATGGAGAGGGGAGGAGGAGGAGAGAATAAGAAGCAAGACATCAGACTTCATGGAGAAGAATACAGTAAGATGTCCACATGATCTGATCTTTTATTCTGCTACATCCTTGAAAATGCTTTAAAATTGCTAGAAATTACGTAAACGCTTATTGTCAGGAAGTTTGTATCTGTTTCTCACTCACTGGACTCCATTTACCCTATCCATAGACTTCTGTGTAATATGATCTATGTGTGACTTCTATACTGTATTCAGATAGATCTGGCAGTGAACTGAGCAAGTTGGCAGGCAGGAAAGGGCTGGTAATTGGAGGTAGTAATATATACCTATAGAGGAATTGCTTCTTATATTCACCTGATCTATCACATTATAGGGGAAACAACATGCGCAAACGCTTTATTGCCTCCATATCTGTAGTTCTGTCCTTAGTTTGGGAATTTGGTTGATCATTTGGACAGTGCTCACCAAGGAACTGGGCACCTTCTCATCACATCCACATTGGACTACATCTGTATGGGGACCTCCCCGATCGATATACCGAACGCATTGACAAGCGGTAAGCAGTGAAAGCACATGGACCCCATAGACTATAACGGGGTCTGTGCGCTTTCTGTGCGGTATCCGCACGGAACATGTGGACAGAAAAGTACTTTCCTGTTGGCATGACTTGTGCCATTGGGGTCTATGGGGTCCGTGTGCTTTCCATGACATAAACAACAATAATTCCACAAATTTGTAACACATTAATCTTTTCGTAAAAACAATAATGAAACAATTTTACTATTGACTTATTCTGAAACGGAAAATATTAGTAAGTAAAGGCCGCACCATCCGGTATAGGCAAAGTAGGCTCCGTCATGCATGCAAGACCAAAGCCAAAGGCATTGAAGTGGAATGTCTGTGTATTTTCTACAAATATGTACATTAACCAGCCTCCCCAAGACCTCTGATAATTATATTCGGGGGTCTGAAGACACCATAGTGGTGGCCCAAGACCAAGAGGCCCAACACTTTGCCTCTATGTTTGCTTACTCAATCCTATTGATCCTTAGTATGGGTGAACCTCTTGAGATCTGTCTTGCAAATCTTTGTGAAACTTGCCAGCAAGTTTTGGAATTAGAAGTGCTTTTGTTATGCGAGTAGATACTTAAAAATAATAACCAGCTCATTACTCACCTTCCCTCACCTCTCGAGCTCTGTACAGCATTCAGCCATCTTTCCTGGTAGGATCACAGGGGACATCTATGGCCCACGATCAGACCTCATCAGTCATGTGAGTTGCGACCCTTTGACGCAGATATTCACTCTCCACATATGACTTGTCCTCCTGGGCTGCTGATGTAACCCTGGAGGCCAGAAGATATCTGGAGAGATTGGACACTATGAATGACCTCAGAGACGCACGGAACGGTGAGAATGAGTTGATTATTATTTTCCCGCACCTCTGATTATTATATTGGGGGGTCTGAAGACACCACAGAATAAAATATTTGTTTGTGGGTGGAGAACCCCAAAAATCTTTGTGTTGGCCGAACTCAAAATTTTTCAAAAACTCATAACTAACCAATTCGGAATGAGCCAGTTCGCCCCTCCCTAATCCTGACTGATGTATTGACCTGTTTATGACAACAGGAAGAAATTGAAAATTGGCATGAAGTTTTTGACCGTAGTTATAGTGTTGGTGAACCAGTTCATTGACCATTAATCCATTCTAGATTATAATGGTGCTGATGGCACATCCAAACCTGTTCTGTAACACTGGATGCAGAAGGGTCATTTACTTAGAGGTTGGACTTGGTGGACTGATGTTTTCATCCAACCTCATCCAATATGTAACAATGTCATACTGGCTGAGCAGAGTACCAGGGGATCATCTGATGGGTCCAAGTGCTGGAACAGCAATGGACCTCAAAGGTCCAGCATAAGACATTGCCTGTAGCTCTGTATACTCCAGATTTATGCAACTTTTTAATAAAGTCATAAATGTCCCAGTCTAACTTCAATAAGGTGTAGAACGTAGAGTAACATCTACCTACATAAGTGTTAGACTCACCGATGGGCCAAATTTTGGAAACATTATGCAACATTTGATACATTTGACATCAACTATGCCAACACAAACTCCAACAAAACTGACTTTAAAAATTCCGCCCACAATGTGTAAGATCAAGCAATGCTCAAGGAATTCCAGCTCACCGTTGCGTGGTAAACCACTGTACTGACCGCCAACTATAAAGGGGGCAAACCTAAAAGGAAATACGTCCAGCACCCTCCTACAAAGTTCTCACTTCTATAATGACAAAGATAAAAAAAAATAAAAAAACTCACGACTATGTATTTTGGGGTTCCCTCTTACTCTTGGTATGAGTATTCTTTGTGCACGCAGTGATGGATTTTCTCCGGTTCTCCCAATGCTGATATAAATTGTATCAAGGAGATCCATTACAAAAAACATTACAAATAATAATAATAATAATAATAATAATAATAATAATATAAAACATCGTTTGTGGATTACAATATTTAACAATGTTTCCATTTACAATTTTGCTCATAAATTAAAATAAAAATTTTCGAGTTAAATTCTAAAATATTTTACCTTTTCCCCCGGATTCCAGCACTGTCCTTCTCAGTCTCTGCTCTCAGTGATGATGACACTTCTGCTCTTCTTGAGATTAGAACTATCAAGAAGTTAGCAAATCTATCAAGCGAGCAGAACAATACAGCCGGGCGACATCTCCCCTCCCTCATTTCCTGCCTCAGTTCTTGATTTTGGCAGCAGAAATCTTCACTGGTACAAGAAAGAGTGAAACTGAAAATAATTCTCATATCTGTAAGAAAGCAGGACCCTGTCGGTCCTACAGGTCCTCACCCCTGGGATCACCGGCGTCATGATAACTCCCTGAAAATATGTAAGACGTACATCTGGATGAATACAGTTACCATGGCATTAGCATTCAAAAATACACAGATAGATTAAATATTACTAAAATGCAAAGGGCTTAGTCCTAAAATCCAAGACCAATAGTCCAATTTACAGGGATGTCCGCCAAATTTTCTGCACTTGCATCAAAGCAAGTCAAGGTCAACCAGGAGTCAAAAAGAAGTTGATAGACTCAACTCTGCACCAAAGCCTAAGAGAAGTGAAGAAAGGTCAAGATGAGCTGTTCATTTTTTTTCCCCTACACCTCCCTTAGGCCCCCGATTATTAATAACAATTTGTAAGTGACAAACCACAAAATTCTCAGATTGGGCAGAACCAACAATTTTTGGAAAAATTCTAACTAACATTTCCCTAGAAGTAATCATTGAAATATGTTAACCAGTTTTAAAAAAAAGCTAATAACGGTATGAGGATAGGTACACAATTGTGCCGGGGAACTCGAAAGATGGAGAACGAGAGCCAAAGCACGTGGACACCGGCAGACCCTATTGACTATATGGAGTCTGCAATGTGCCTGTTGGGTTTTCACCATTTTTGTACTGAAACCAGTGGAGAGAAAAGTCAAGCAGTTTCTGTGGTGGAGTCTCCAACGCAGATGTGAACCCAACATAAAGAGTATCTAGACCACCTGTTGACTATTTACATCTGGGTATTCACCTCTTAACCCTGCAAGGATGTACACGTATATCCTTGCAGGGGTAAGAACCAGGGAGACGAAGCTGAAACTAAATTTAGAGCTTCTCTAGAGTAGGAAAGGATGGTTTATTACCAGCCCCCCCTTCCAGATTATTGTATACACAGTTATGGGAACCACCATGATGTACTTCCTCTCACCAGAGCCTGAGAACTGTAGAAGCTGGTGGATCAACTCTGCAGTTCAGGTTAGTGATCTGCAATCCTCCTATACCTGGGGCTAAATGTATCAGTCACAGCTACTGACAAAATCAGCCACGGAACCATTTTTGAAACACAATTTTACCTGTGGAAATGCTGGCGTTTTTCCTATAGATTTAATAGGAGAAGAAACACTGCAAAGAAATACATTGGCTGCCTATTCATTATAGAATAAAATATAAAGTTATTACTCTCATCCACAAGGCTCTCCATAATGCCGCACCTCCCTACATTTCTTCCCTCATCTCTGTCTACCGCCCAACCCGTGCTCTCCGCTCACTCAATGACCTAACACTTACATCCTCTATTATCAGAACCTCCCATGCTCGTATACAAGACTTCTCCCGAGCTGCACCACTTCTCTGGAATGCTCTACCCCGGACAATCAGATTAACTCCCAACTTCTACAGTTTCAAACGCAAACTAAAGACGCATCTTTTCAGACAAGCCTATCACAATTCCTAATGCACAAAATTGTCTGAACACTGTATAAGCAATGCCGCCCCTGCTACCTCTTGTGTCACCCTCTCTACCTCATAGATTGTAAGCTCTTTTGAGCAGGGCCCTCAGTCCCATTGTGTGAAATGACGTTCTTTGTTATGTATGTCTGTATCTGAACCCTATAAATTGTACAGCGCTGCGGAATATGTTGGCGCTATATAAATAAAATGTATTATTATATTATTATTAAAGAAAAACACAGCAAAATAGGCAATGAAAAACAATGCATTTTTTTTTCCGCTGTGGTTTTCAGCAGCATTCTGCAACATGGGGCCTTATGAAATATAGTAGCACCTTGTGTTAATAAAAAGAGAAGTGAAACATGCCAAACCATGTGAAAAAGGTTTCCCCATTGTTATTGTTTTCCTGGATATGAATGAAAAAACATGAAAAATATGAATGAATATAAATAAAATAAAACTATGTTTTATATGTAGGTTCCTAGGAGCCCTGACAGTATTCAACACTATGTATTATAGATAGGTTCCTAGGAGTCCTAAGAGTATTCTACACTATGTTTTATAGATAGGTTCCTAGGACACCTAAGAGTATTCTACACTATGTTTTATAGATAGGTTCCTAGGAGCCCTAAGAGTATTCTACACTATGTTTTATAGATAGGTTCCTAGGAGCCCTAAGAGTATTCTACACTATGTTTTATAGATAGGTTCCTAGGAGTCCTAAGAGTATTCTACACTATGTATTATAGATAGGTTCCTAGGAGTCCTAAGAGTATTCTACACTATGTTTTATAGAAAGGTTCCTAGGAGTCCTAAGAGTATTCTACACTATGTTTTATAGATAGGTTCCTAGGACACCTAAGAGTATTCTACACTATGTTTTATAGATAGGTTCCTAGGAGCCCTAAGAGTATTCTACACTATGTTTTATAGATAGGTTCCTAGGAGCCCTAAGAGTATTCTACACTATGTATTATAGATAGGTTCCTAGGAGCCCTAAGAGTATTCTACACTATTAGAGATGAGCGAACACTAAAATGTTCGAGGTTCGAAATTCGATTCGAACAGCCGCTCACTGTTCGAGTGTTCGAATGGGTTTCGAACCCCATTATAGTCTATGGGGAACATAAACTCGTTAAGGGGGAAACCCAAATTCGTGTCTGGAGGGTCACCAAGTCCACTATGACACCCCAGGAAATGATACCAACACCCTGGAATGACACTGGGACAGCAGGGGAAGCATGTCTGGGGGCATAAAAGTCACTTTATTTCATGGAAATCCCTGTCAGTTTGCGATTTTCGCAAGCTAACTTTTCCCCATAGAAATGCATTGGCCAGTGCTGATTGGCCAGAGTACGGAACTCGACCAATCAGCGCTGGCTCTGCTGGAGGAGGCGGAGTCTAAGATAGCTCCACACCAGTCTCCATTCAGGTCCGACCTTAGACTCCGCCTCCTCCGGCAGAGCCAGCGCTGATTGGCCGAAGGCTGGCCAATGCATTCCTATGCGAATGCAGACTTAGCAGTGCTGAGTCAGTTTTGCTCAACTACACATCTGATGCACACTCGGCACTGCTACATCAGATGTAGCAATCTGATGTAGCAGAGCCGAGGGTGCACTAGAACCCCTGTGCAAACTCAGTTCACGCTAATAGAATGCATTGGCCAGCGCTGATTGGCCAATGCATTCTATTAGCCCGATGAAGTAGAGCTGAATGTGTGTGCTAAGCACTTACATTCAGCACTGCTTCATCACGCCAATACAATGCATTAGCCAGTGCTGATTGGCCAGAGTACGGAATTCGGCCAATCAGCGCTGGCTCTGCTGGAGGAGGCGGAGTCTAAGGTCGGACCTGAATGGAGACTGGTGTGGAGCGATCTTAGACTCCGCCTCCTCCAGCAGAGCCAGCGCTGATTGGCCGAATTCCGTACTCTGGCCAATCAGCACTGGCTAATGCATTGTATTGGCATGATGAAGCAGTGCTGAATGTGTGTGCTTAGCACACACATTCAGCTCTACTTCATCGGGCTAATAGAATGCATTGGCCAGCGCTGATTGGCCGAATTCCGTACTCTGGCCAATCAGTGCTGGCCAATGCATTCTATTAGCTTGATGAAGCAGAGTGTGCACAAGGGTTCAAGCGCACCCTCGGCTCTGATGTAGCAGAGCCGAGGCTGCACAAGGGTTCAAGCGCACCCTCGGCTCTGATGTAGGAGAGCCGAGGGTGCACTTGAACCCTTGTGCACCCTCAGCTCTGCTACATCAGAGCCGAGGGTGCGCTTGAACCCTTGTGCACACTCTGCTTCATCAAGCTAATAGAATGCATTGGCCAGCGCTGATTGGCCAATGTATTCTATTAGCCTGATGAAGTAGAGCTGAATGTGTGTGCTAAGCACACACATTCAGCTCTACTTCATCGGGCTAATAGAATGCATTGGCCAGCGCTGATTGGCCAGAGTACGGAACTCGACCAATCAGCGCTGGCTCTGCTGGAGGAGGCGGAGTCTAAGATCGCTCCACACCAGTCTCCATTCAGGTCCGACCTTAGACTCCGCCTCCTCCAGCAGAGCCAGCGCTGATTGGCCGAATTCCGTACTCTGGCCAATCAGCACTGGCTAATGCATTGTATTGGCGTGATGAAGCAGTGCTGAATGTGTGTGCTTAGCACACACATTCAGCTCTACTTCATCGGGCTAATAGAATGCATTGGCCAATCAGCGCTGGCCAATGCATTCTATTAGCGTGAACTGAGTTTGCACAGGGGTTCTAGTGCACCCTCGGCTCTGCTACATCAGATTGCTACATCTGATGTAGCAGTGCCGAGTGTGCATCAGATGTGTAGTTGAGCAAAACTGACTCAGCACTGCTAAGTCTCTGCATTCGCATAGGAATGCATTGGCCAGCCTTCGGCCAATCAGCGCTGGCTCTGCCGGAGGAGGCGGAGTCTAAGGTCGGACCTGAATGGAGACTGGTGTGGAGCGATCTTAGACTCCGCCTCCTCCAGCAGAGCCAGCGCTGATTGGTCGAGTTCCGTACTCTGGCCAATCAGCGCTGGCCAATGCATTCTATTAGCCCGATGAAGTAGAGCTGAATGTGTGTGCTTAGCACACACATTCAGCTCTACTTCATCAGGCTAATAGAATACATTGGCCAATCAGCGCTGGCCAATGCATTCTATTAGCTTGATGAAGCAGAGTGTGCACAAGGGTTCAAGCGCACCCTCGGCTCTGATGTAGCAGAGCTGAGGGTGCACAAGGGTTCAAGTGCACCCTCGGCTCTCCTACATCAGAGCCGAGGGTGCGCTTGAACCCTTGTGCACACTCTGCTTCATCAAGCTAATAGAATGCATTGGCCAGCACTGATTGGCCAGAGTACGGAATTCGGCCAATCAGCGCTGGCCAATGCATCCCTATGGGAAAAAGTTTATCTCACAAAAATCACAATTACACACCCGATAGAGCCCCAAAAAGTTATTTTTAATAACATTCCCCCCTAAATAAAGGTTATCCCTAGCTATCCCTGCCTGTACAGCTATCCCTGTCTCATAGTCACAAAGTTCACATTCTCATATGACCCGGATATGAAATCCACTATTCGTCTAAAATGGAGGTCACCTGATTTCGGCAGCCAATGACTTTTTCCAATTTTTTTCAATGCCCCCAGTGTCGTAGTTCCTGTCCCACCTCCCCTGCGCTGTTATTGGTGCAAAAAAGGCGCCAGGGAAGGTGGGAGGGGAATCGAATTTTGGCGCACTTTACCACGTGGTGTTCGATTCGATTCGAACATGGCGAACACCCTGATATCCGATCGAACATGTGTTCGATAGAACACTGTTCGCTCATCTCTATACACTATGTTTTATAGATAGGTTCCTAGGAGCCCTAAGAGTATTCTACACTATGTATTATAGATAGGTTCCTAGGACACCTAAGAGTATTCTACACTATGTTTTATAGATAGGTTCCTAGGAGCCCTAAGAGTATTCTACACTATGTTTTATAGATAGGTTCCTAGGAGCCCTAAGAGTATTCTACACTATGTTTTATAGAAAGGTTCCTAGGAACCCTAAGAGTATTCTACACTATGTTATATAGATAGGTACCTAGGAGTCCTAAGAGTATTCTACACTATGTTTTATAGATAGGTTCCTAGGAGCCCTAAGAGTGTTCTACACTATGTTTTATAGATAGGTTCCTAGGAGCCCTAAGAGTATTCTACACTATGTTTTATAGATAGGTTCCTAGGAGCACTGAGAGTATTCTACACTATGTTTTATAGATAGGTTCCTAGGAGCCCTAAGAGTATTCTACACTATGTATTATAGATAGGTTCCTGGGAGCCCTAAGAGTATTCTACGCTATGTTTTATAGATAGTTTCCTAGGAGCCCTAAGAGTATTCTACACTATGTTTTATAGATAGGTTCCTAGGAGCCCTAAGAGTATTCTACACTATGTTTTATAGATAGGTTCCTAGGAGCCCTAAGAGTATTCTACACTATGTTATATAGATAGGTTCCTAGGAGTCCTAAGAGTATTCTACACTATGTTTTATAGATAGGTTCCTGGGAGCCCTAAGAGTATTCTACACTATGTATTATAGATAGGTTCCTAGGAGTCCTAAGAGTATTCTACACTATGTTTTATAGAGAGGTTCCTAGGAGTCCTAAGAGTATTCTACACTATGTTTTATAGAGAGGTTCCTAGGAGTCCTAAGAGTGTTCTACACTATGTTTTATAGATAGTTCCTAGGAGCCCTTAGAGTATTCTACACTATGTTTTATAGATAGGTTCCTAGGAGTCCTAAGAGTATTCTACACTATGTTTTATAGATAGGTTCCTAGGAGCCCTTAGAGTATTCTACACTATGTTTTATAGATAGGTTCCTAGGAGTCCTAAGAGTATTCTACACTATGTTTTATAGATAGGTTCCTAGGAGCCCTTAGAGTATTCTACACTATGTTTTATAGATAGGTTCCTAGGAGCCCTAAGAGTATTCTACACTATGTTTTATAGATAGGTTCCTAGGAGCTCTAAGAGTATTCTACACTATGTTTTATAGATAGTTCCTAGGAGCCCTTAGAGTATTCTACACTATGTTTTATAGATAGGTTCCTAGGAGCCCTAAGAGTATTCTACACTGTGTTATAGATAGGTTCCTAGGAGTCCTTAGAGTATTCTACACTATGTATTATAGATAGTTCCTAGGAGCCCTTAGAGTATTCTACACTATGTATTATAGATAAGTTCCTAGGAGCCCTAAGAGTATTCTATACTATGTATTATAGATAAGTTCCTAGGAGCCCTTAGAGTGTTCTACACTATGTTTTGTAGATATGTTGTACACTATGTTTTAAACCAATTTAAAATTTGGGTTGTACCAGAGACTCAAGCTACCATACCCAAACCTGAAATGAATCTTAAGAGTGTCGTTCTTCTCTGGAAGCCTAGTGAACCCATCAGGTGACACGGGGAACTCTGATATTACATCTGACTCCTTTAGGAAGCCAACCTGTCCAAAATTTTCCAAAAGGAAGCAAAAACTTTTTAAACACCAACAAGTATCCATCGAATCATCCGTTGGTCGCTTTTAAGGATGTGATAAATATTGTATTACAGGAAAACTGTGAAGGTAGTTTTTCTGGCACAAAGCCCAAAGAAGGAAGATGGAAATGATGAAACAGCCGGAGGTCGGTAGGTCGGGGCCTCCTGCTTTCCATAATTTCCTTCTCAACCATCTCTATGACTGCTACTTAACTTGCAATCTTACATAACCTTTCCAAAATTTTTGCGTAAATCAGTAGTACTGTGTGTGTAACAAGGGGATGGCAGGTGTGGATCGGATACAGGAAGCGATAAATAGATGGAGTTCAACAGTTTTAATGGAAGAAATTTCAAAAATACCCAATACAGTGAAAAAACAAAAAACAATCTTCTGGCTGATGTCTCTCCTCTTGCTGAAGATATTGAGGCACAGCAGGGGCCAAGCTCCAGGGTCAAGGCTATTCTGGCCTGGACTCCCACGCAGATCACACACTGGATGGTCTTCAATCAACCGACAACGGATGAGCAAACCAGCTTATAATGAGCCATGTTCTTCAAGAGTTTTCCAAAATTTCAGGTTTGGCTAAACACTAGTGTTTTTGGGGTGTGTCCAAAAATCATTATTATACTCTGGGATCTCTTCAACCCCCACAGTCTAATAATCGGAGGCCCTGTGGAGGTCCGGTTTTCTTTCCCAGTATCTTCTTTTGCCAGCTCAGGACATCAGTAAGACCATAGAGGATATTATAGAGATGAGCAGAGCACTATGGCTTTCTATATAGCTGCAGCAGTATCTACCTATGCCTTTATCTATCCTGTCTATCTCAGGTTCTGTTCACTCCTCCCCTTCAATAGACTTCTATGTAAAATTGTAATACAGTCCTATGAAAAAGTTTGTGCCCCCCTATTAATCTTAATCATTTTCAGTTCTAAATATTTTGGTGTTTGCAGCAGCCATTTCAGTTTGATATATCTAATAACTGATGGACACAGTAATATTTCAGGATTGAAATGAGGTTTATTGTACTAACAGAAAATGCGCAATATGCATTAAACCAAAATTTGACCGGTGCAAAAATATGGGCACCTCAACAGAAAAGTGACATTAATATTTAGTAGATCCTCCTTTTGCAAAGATAACAGCCTCTAGTCGCTTCCTGTAGCTTTTAATCAGTTCCTGGATCCTGGATGAAGGTATTTTGGACCATTTCTTTCTACAAAACAATTCAAGTTCAGTTAAGTTTGATGGTCGCCGAACATGGACAGCCCACTCTCAAATGATCTGAAAACAAAGATTGTTCAACATAGTTGTTCAGGGGAAGGATACAAAACGTTGTCTCAGAGATTTAACCTGTCAGTTTCCACTGTGAGGAACATAGTAAGGAAATGGAAGACCACAGGGACAGTTCTTGTTAAGCCCAGAAGTGGCAGGCCAAGAAAAATATCAGAAAGGCAGAGAAGAAGAATGGTGAGAAGAGTCAAGGACAATCCACAGACACCTCCAAAGAGCTGCAGCATCATCTTGCTGCAGATGGTGTCACTGTGCATCGGTCAACTATACAGCGCACTTTGCACAAATAGAAGCTGTATGGGAGAGTGATGAGAAAGAAGCCGTTTCTGCACGTACGCCACAAATAGAGTTGCCTGAGGTATGAAAAAGCACATTTGGACAAGGCAGCTTCATTTTGGAAACAAAAATTGGGTTGTTTGGTTATAAAAAAAGGCGTTATGCATGGCGTCCAAAAAGAAACAGCATTCCAAGAAAAACACATGCTACCCACTGTAAAATTTGGTGGAGGTTCCATCATGCTTTGGGGCTGTGTGGCCAATGCCGGCACCGGGAATCTTGTTAAAGTTGAGGGTCGCATGGATTCCACTCAGTATCAGCAGATTCTTGAGAATAATGTTCAAGAATCAGTGACGAAGTTGAAGTTACGCCGGGGATGGATATTTCAGCAAGACAATGATCCAAAACACCGCTCCAAATCCTCAGGCATTCATGCAGAGGAACAAGTACAATGTTCTGGAATGGCCATCCCAGTCCCCAGACCTGAATATCATTGAACATCTGTGGGATGATCTGAAGCGGGCTGTCCATGCTCGGCGACCATCTAACTTAACTGAACTTGAATTGTTTGTCCAAAATACCTTTATCCAGGATCCAGGAACTGATTAAAAGCTACAGGAAGCGACTAGAGGCTGTTATCTTTGCAAAAGGAGGATCTACTAAATATTAATGTCACTTTTCTGTTGAGGTGCCCATACTTTTGCACCGGTCAAATTTTGGTTTAATGCATATTGCGCATTTTCTGTTAGTACAATAAACCTCATTTCAATCCTGAAATATTACTGTGTCCATCAGTTATTAGATATATCAAACTGAAATGGCTGTTGCAAATATCAAAATATTTAGAACTAAAAATGATTAAGATTAATAGGGGTGCCCAAACTTTTTCATAGGACTGTATGACACCTTGGGAGCTGCAGTCAGTATTCAGCAGAGATTTTAGAGTGAATGTCAGTTTAGAGAGAGGGTGAAGGACAAGAGTCAGATAAGTGGAGAAAGAAGCGTGTTTCTCTGATACTATGTATTACCATGTATCTCAGATTTGCCTGTACTATTGAGTTATACAAAGTCTTTTTTGAAGTACACCTGGAAAGAAGATCAGACACCTCAACAAAGGTTAGAAAAGGAGTGTATAAGCGATTTACTATTTTTCCTTACTTCCCCGGTACTCTAATTTATATACTATGGGGTCTGAAGAGATTCCAGAACATACTAATAGCAATGCCAATGCCAATCCGAAACCTCTGCAAGGTTCGCCCATCATTAATAGCTACATAATAGCCCCATACACTTTGGGTACCGAGGCCCTCAGACTATCCCCGATGACCAATGGGCTAACAATCCCACCCACCCAGATACATTACATCAGTAACTTATTTCACTGCTTGCAATGTGAAGGGTGAAATCCTCCAAAAATCCACTGCAAAATAACCATGTCATACCTGCAGAATTTGTCAAGGATCTGATACAAATCTGTTGCCAAATCTGCCTTATGTGCAGAACCCCCTATAACAGGGGTGCTCACACTTTTTCAGCATGTGAGCTACTTTATAACATGACCAGGTCCAAAGATCTACTACCCATTTCTTGTGGGCGGGGTCTGTGGGTGTGACCGGGCCGGGGTAGGGAGGAGCATGAGAGCAGGAGGCAATGCTCACAAAACGGAAGCAAGGCGGCTGCCCAGGGATCCCCATTGTCTGCTTGTTCACAGCGCAGGCTGAGAGTCATCTGGAGATGACTCAGCCTGCGCTGTGAACAAGCACTTTAGACACTTGCAGGCCGGGCAGCAACAACTCCGGGGATGACGCGCTCCCTGCTCTTAGGGATGGAGGGAGCAGCCGGGGTGCTGCTTGTTCACAGTGCAGGCTGAGAGTCATCTCAGGGCACTGGCAGGCCGGGGCCGCCGCAGCCCTGACAGGCCTTGCACTCGTTCGAAGTCAGGGCTGAGGCGGCCCCGCCTGCAAGTGTCCATAGATGACTTTCAGCCTGCGCTGTGAACAAGCAGACACCGAGGATCCCTGGCTGCATCCCGCGATCGACCCATACATCCTTTGCGATCGACCGGTAGATCGCGATCGACGTATTGGGCACCCCTGCCCTATAACTACAGGTTCGATACTAAAGGATCGTCTCGAATTCAGCGAGATTGTTTGTCTCCATGCCCTTGCCCAAACGTCCGCCATCTTCATAGACACATCCATGACCCGAAGTGGGAAATACAAGATCAGCCTCAGACCCGTTTCCCATCATCGTCTTTATATTACGACATTTCTACAAGACATTGCACAAGTAACTGTAAAGTCAGACTAGGCAGATATTTATACATCGTAGATTTGCTTATTTCCACCACCTGTGCAGTCGTCTGTTACTTCCTCTCAAGATGTCTTCATTATTCTCTATTACTCTTTAGTGCGGGATTTTATTACTATTTGTCCTTCCATTGCAGTGAAGGAGAATTTTTTAGACTCTTAAGTCTTCGTTTCTTCACCCTTGTACGTAGACATGTCTTGTCTTAGAGCTGTTCTTCCTATTCTCAGACCCTTGTGTCTTCTGTGGTTACTTAGTGGAGGAAATCACTTCTGTCCTGAGGTTGCAGAGTCCACGTAGACAACCAATCTGGTGGCCAGCGTTGCAAAATAGAAGAAGAGAACCTTCTAACGAAATTACTTCAGTTTCTCATTGATATTTTGTGTTTCTATTATAGACTCGAAAGCTGTAGAGACCCCGTACTTCTCACAGCTGAGGGTTTGCTACCATTGTATCCAGTCCAACCAGTGTCTGATAAGTTTTTTAAAATCGCAACATTTCTGCTGAGGATTCTTTTCTACAATGTGCGTATTAGCCAGAATCCTAACCACTTTGCAGGCACAGTAATATGCAGCGGTTTTTGCTGTAGTGTTTCCACCGCAGCCAAAACATTGAGTGTTCGTAACGTGGGGCCTCAGCCTTAAAGGGATTCTACCATTAAAACCTTTCTTTTGTGGATAAGATGTTGGAATAGCCTGTAGAAAGGCTATTTGTCTCTTACATGTACATGTGATCTCCGTTGCGCCGTTCCTTAGAAATACCGGTTTTTACTGGTATGCAAATGAGTTCTACTGCAGCGATGGGGGCGGACCCCAGCGCTCAAACAGCAATGGAGACGTCCCCCTCCCACTGCTGAGAAGTGTCTCCAAGTGCCGCCTCCTTCTTCGTCCGCCTCATCAACTTCAATGTCTTCTTCCGGCGTAGGCTTGTAACTTCTAGCAGAGCAGACTGTGCAGGTGCACAGGCCACGGCAAAATGGCCGCTAACAATACTGTGCAAGCGGCCATTTTCCCATGACCTGTGCGCCTGCGCAGTCTGCTCTGCCCAAGGCCTAGAAGTTAAGGGCCTATGCTGGAAGAAGAAGGAGGCAGCACTTGGAGACAATTCTCTGGCAGCGGTGGGGACGCCTCCATTGCTGTTTGAGTGCTGGGGCCCGCCCCCATCGCTGCGGGAGAACTCATTTGCATGCCAATAAAGGTAACAGATGAATAGCCTTTCTAAAGGCTATTCCGACATCTTATCCACAAAAAAAGAGGTTTTAATGGTAGAATCCCTTTAAAGGGGCTCTATCACTAGATATACGTGTTATGAGCTAAAGATATACCTGAGTAACCTTTAAAAAGACGATTCAGGTGCTGCTATTAGTTTGTAATCCCCCCCCCCCGTTTTTGTTTCTTACCTTGGAAATCGATATGCAAATGAGCTTGATCGTGCACGGTGCACCCCTTAGCGTCATAGCTTCTGGACCCCCACCGCTGCCTCCAAGCCTCCTCCTCCTGCTTCTTCACCACCTCCATTGTCGGCGGTTTCTATTGAAATAACACGCCATTTTCCCTTAGAGAACATTGCGAGCTGGTGCTGGAGCGTGCGCAGTAGCGCTATTGCACACGCGCGTTATTTCAATAGAAATCGCCGACGATGGAGGTGGTGAAGAAGCAGGAGGAGGAGGGCTTGGAGGCAGCGGTGGGCGTCCAGAAGCTAGGACGCTAAGGGGTGCATGGAACGCCCACAATCAAGCTCATTTGCATATCGAGCAAAGCTATTCAAGCATATCTTTAGCTCATATTTAGCTTAGATATTTAGCTCATGTATAACTAGAGATAGAGCCCCTTTAAGACGTAAAGATGTACTTTTTACTTATACCATTATTGGGGTGGATTTGCAAAATTTGTCTCCAGACAGTTGCATGCGGTCTGCCTCTCCCTTTGAATCTAATTGACTCTTCTGATAATATTTCCCATAAGACTATTGAATAACCTTACATATTATTCCTACAATTATCTCCTATTACCACAATATTTCTCATTACTACATACATAGAATTTTCTCTTTTGTCTCGAAGGAGACAAAAAGTTGAAAGGAAATGAGCGTCAGGGTCAAGAAAGCAGGGGAATTTCATCAACGAGCAAAATTACAGGAAAACCAAAATATTAGGGACAAGGTTAGAATCAAGTCTTCTTTTATTAGCGGACATTGATACTTTGGGTTATTTCCAGAAATGAAAGCTTCTTCTTACAACAATAGACGCGTTTCTCAAGAATTCCCACCAACTTCAGAAGACGCATTTTTGCTTTTTTTTCTGATTCTTCACCCAAATCTGAATATCTGGAAGTCACCGAGTAAGGAATGGAGAACAAGATGTATTTATAGTCCAAGGACGATGAGATAGAATGAGACCTCAGCATAGACAGCCATGGAGGAGCCCTGATATTAACCCCTTGAGGACACTGCAAATTTTCCATTTTTGTGTGTTTCTGTGTGTTGTTGTGTTTAATTCTTGATTTCAAAAGATGTAATTAAATTTTTTTGCTTCACAAAAGTCATAGAGTAAAATTGGAAAAAAATAAATTAAAAAATTGCGCCATTTTGCCAGGGTCTTCACAAAGTGTCCACATTTTTGGGGGGAAATGGTGAAATTTTTAGAAGAAAATGTTGCAGCCAGCTGCTTTTTAATCAGTACTAAAGGCTGGGGTGTAAATTTAAGAAACCCCAAACTACAGCGCTGGGGATTGTAGGGTAGGGAATCCATCGGCCCATTGGTTTAACCCTTTGTAGTACCCTTGATCTCTGTCATATAACTCCAACACATTTCAGGCTGGGGCTACTTACGGACATGGAGTTACAGCCCCATGCAAATCCTGGGGACTGCTACTGTCATCGAATAGTTAAAACATTATTTCTATGTACACAGTAACCTTAGCCACAGTGTAGTATCTGCCGGAAACATCCGATATCTGACTTGTTTTGGCGACATCGAGTGGTAACCTATGGGTACTGCTAGTTACAAAAATTTGCACAGCTGATGTCTGCTCCTATCTGGAGTTCTGACCCAAATGTATTGTAGTCAATTCAATTCCATGTCACAATTGTCTGCTCATACGGAATAGATTACAGTATTGTGATACGTCTCAAGTTTATTCTTGTCAAGTAAATGGATGTCGACTTCTTCGATTGATTCTATTAGTTAGTGGCTCCTCCTTTGATCTGTATGGGGTTCATATGCTGTAAAGTAAGAGATGATATAGAATATCACTACACCAGGACATCACAGAAGACAAGACATTATATAAGACATCATATCAGATTTCGCTATTTTTTCTTGGATTTCCTCTGATGTTATTTATTCTCTTCCTGCTTTATATTCAGTTGTTTTCTTCCTCGACTTAATATTAGTGGCTATGGGAAATGTTCAGCCCATGAGATACAAAGGTTATGGGAGCAGAATAAGGTAACCTACTAGACCTACAGCTTCAGGTAGG
Organism: Leptodactylus fuscus; assembly: GCF_031893055.1. NCBI lineage: Eukaryota > Metazoa > Chordata > Amphibia > Anura > Leptodactylidae > Leptodactylus > Leptodactylus fuscus. The sequence continues at coordinate 174,805,127 of NC_134270.1, read as the reverse complement.
GAGCCATCACTGAACAGAAGATAGAAGAGTGACTATGGGCTCTCCTAGCTGTGAGGTCCTGGGTTATATGTCATTATATGATGTCTTATGCCCCTTTGACACTTGCGTCCCATGTCCGATGTGAGCATTCCGCCTGGGGGATAGGGGACGGAAACCTGGCGGTCAGTTTTAAAACCCATTTGCTTGAATGGGTTTGCAAAAGTGAAATGCCTGTCTGCTCAGAAAAGACCCAACAGCTATGGCGCCTGCTCAGCAAAGACCCAACAGCTATGGCGCCTGCTCAGCAAAGACCCAGCAGCTATGGCGCCTGCTCAGCAAAGACCCAACAGCTATGGCACCTGCTCAGCAAAGACCCAGCAGCTATGGCACCTGCTCAGCAAAGACCCAGCAGCTATGGCGCCTGCTCAGCAAAGACCCAACAGCTATGGCGCCTGCTCAGCAAAGACCCAGCAGCTATGGCGCCTGCTCAGCAAAGACCCAACAGCTATGGCACCTGCTCAGCAAAGACCCAGCAGCTATGGCACCTGCTCAGCAAAGACCCAGCAGCTATGGCACCTGCTCAGCAAAGACCCAGCAGCTATGGCACCTGCTCAGCAAAGACCCAGCAGCTATGGCGCCTGCTCAGCAAAGACCCAGCAGCTATGGCACCTGCTCAGCAAAGACCCAGCAGCTATGGCACCTGCTCAGCAAAGACCCAGCAGCTATGGCGCCTGCTCAGCAAAGACCCAGCAGCTATGGCACCTGCTCAGCAAAGACCCAGCAGCTATGGCGCCTGCTCAGCAAAGACCCAGCAGGTATGGCACCTGCTCAGCAAAGACCCAGCAGCTATGGCGCCTGCTCAGCAAAGACCCAGCAGCTATGGCGCCTGCTCAGCAAAGACCCAACAGCTATGGCATCTGCTCAGCAAAGACCCAGCAGCTATGGCGCCTGCTCAGCAAAGACCCAGCAGCTATGGCGCCTGCTCAGCAAAGACCCAGCAGCTATGGCACCTGCTCAGCAAAGACCCAGCAGCTATGGCGCCTGCTCAGCAAAGACCCAGCAGCTATGGCGCCTGCTCAGCAAAGACCCAGCAGCTATGGCGCCTGCTCAGCAAAGACCCAGCAGCTATGGCGTCTGCTCAGCAAAGACCCAGCAGCTATGGCGCCTGCTCAGCAAAGACCCAGCAGCTATGGCGCCTGCTCAGCAAAGACCCAGCAGCTATGGCGCCTGCTCAGCAAAGACCCAGCAGCTATGGCGTCTGCTCAGCAAAGACCCAGCAGCTATGGCGCCTGCTCAGCAAAGACCCAGCAGCTATGGCGCCTGCTCAGCAAAGACCCAGCAGCTATGGCACCTGCTCAGCAAAGACCCAGCAGCTATGGCGCCTGCTCAGCAAAGACCCAGCAGCTATGGCGCCTGCTCAGCAAAGACCCAGCAGCTATGGCGTCTGCTTAGTAAAGTCCCAGCAGCTATGGCGCCTGCTCAGCTTTTTACAGAATCCTGTTCCTATGGCTGCCAGATGCTATAGCCATCCTCAATAGCTATATGGCGAAACTCACATAGATTGCACTATAGCTTACAAGTTTCTGGCCCCCAGTGGGGCTAATAAAATAGTTAAAAGAAAGTTTTAAAATTCTAAAAAAAACCTAAACCTTAAAATTCAAGTCATCTCCTTCCTTAGATTTGAAATAAAAATAAATACGGGGAAAAAAAAATCAAATCGCTGTATTTTTTTCACTATTTCTCGTCCCATAAAAATTTGAATAAAAATGTTGGTATTCCTACCCAACCCATGGAATACAGAGGATAACATTTTTTTATATTATTGAACTTACCACATAATCATTTGCAGTATCGTTTTTCACAGAATCAGAGTTTGTGGTATCTGAAGACTCGTCAGCCTACAAAATAAGAAAAATACATCAGAATTTTATTTTACACCTTTTCTGCGTATGATGTGTATGCGCAGGTCCCGTGTTGACTGTAGGGCAGAAGAGTAGCCAAAAATTAGGACTCAACTTTTGCAAACAGGAATACAAGAATGGTGAGGGTGACAGAATATGAAACTGAGAATTGTGGCAATTTCTTTGTCTGTAAGTATATATAAAGGGAAACAGTGTATACCTCTGTCACATCGTATACCCGAAAAAATGTGTAAGGCTGTAGAGGTAGAACCACCAAAGGAGGTCCATTTGCAAATTTATTTTAGATGCTTTGGTCATGAGGTGCATGTCTCAGGGTCTATCTACCATCTTTCAGTCACTTTGTCCAACGCAACAATGTATCAAATAAATGCAAATTTAATTTAGGTCCTCCTGCATTTCTCAGAGGCTAACCACATCCTTCCAGTCACTTTGTCCAAAAAAAAAAAATTGTCAAAAAAAATATAAATGTAACTTAAACCATCCTGGTGTCTGACGGCATTTCTAGGGCCTGGGGCTGTCGACCTCCTTTCAGTCACTTTGTCCAACCTACAATTTGTCAAGTAACTTTAATATGGATACAGTCTTACAACCTTCACATGATGAAACTGGATTTTCATCAGCCAGTGCACCTCCACAAGTGTGACAACTATTATATACAGGAACATTAATCTGATATAGAATCCCAAGGATTTTTACATATCTGTGGCTGATACTAGTAAATAGAGCTGCCATTGTTGACTGCAGAGATGACGCCTGTCCATCAGGTTCCATACTAGATAGATTTTATTGCCATAATATTAAAATAAAAAAAATCTTAATAATAATTCCAACCAAACCTGTTAATACTCCCGTAAAGGGACTGCTTGTAATAAGTATTCCACAGGAATCTCTACCCTCCAATTTTTTTGGAGGGTGATTGATGTTTGTTTTGGCTTAGAGGAGCTGTCCAGGACTCTGACACTGAACTCTTCTTCTTCTTCTTTTCAGGTTAATGACATAACATCCATCGGTGATATGACCACAATGCTGCAGCTCGGTCCCTTTCAAATGATGGGGACTGAGCTGCAATACCAAGAATGGCCACTATACAATGTACAGCACTGTGCTCGGTAGCAATCCATATCATTGTTGTATATGTTTTCACACCCCTTTAGCTTCCATTTTGCACAGATCGCTGTCCTGATATTCTTCCTCTTCCTGTATCACAGGTTTTATTATGCAACTACATTCGTTTTAATTCCCATAAAAGGGAATTGAAGAAAAAAAAACAGTAAATCCATATAAAATATAGAAATCACGTTACCTCGATTCTTGTTACCTTCCGTCTTCTGTTTCTGTAGAAACAAAATGTCAAAATGTTTATTGCTCCAAAAGAAGCAGGAAAGTAAAAAGTTTCATTTGAAAGCGGAGATCTCGAGAATCCTGGAGGTGATTTATTGGACTATCTTAGTAAAAGATTCTTTAAAAAAATTCAAAAACATTAAAGAAATTTCTATTATTATTATTGTGTCCTACCTCCATAAAACGTAAACCAGCACCACCACCAGCAGAGGGCAGACTGCTCCAACGGCTGCGAGAAAGATAATTACTAAGCTACCATTAGAGTCCATAAAAGAACAAGCGCAGCCGTCACCGTCTGTAACAAAAGAAGAAGAAGAATTCTACTAACCTTATCCATAGGCTGCAACAAAAACACACACAACAATGTAGCCAGGACAGCAAGATTTAAAGGGGACCTTTCACAACTTCCCTATAATAGTGACAATCACAGTGCCCCATATCTTAGTATCAGTCACAGTGCCCCTATCTTAGTATCAGTCACAGTGCCCCCTATCTTAGTATCAGTCACGGTGCCCCATCTTAGTATCAGTCACAGTGCCCCCTATCTTAGTATCAGTCACAGTGCCGCCTATCTTAGTATCAGTCACAGTGCCCCCTATCTTAGTATCAGTCACAGTGCCCCTATCTTAGTATCAGTCACAGTGCCCCCTATCTTAGTATCAGTCACAGTGCCCCCTATCTTAGTATCAGTCACAGTGCCCCTATCTTAGTATCAGTCACAGTGCCCCTATCTTAGTATCAGTCACAGTGCCCCCTATCTTAGTATCAGTCACGGTGCCCCCATCTTAGTATCAGTCACAGTGCCCCCTATCTTAGTATCAGTCACAGTGCCCCCTATCTTAGTATCAGTCACAGTGCCGCCTATCTTAGTATCAGTCACGGTGCCCCCATCTTAGTATCAGTCACAGTGCCCCCTATCTTAGTATCAGTCACAGTGCCCCCTATCTTAGTATCAGTCACAGTGCCCCCTATCTTAGTATCAGTCACAGTGCCCCCATCTTAGTATCAGTCACAGTGCCCCCTATCTTAGTATCAGTCACAGTGCCCCCTATCTTAGTATCAGTCACGGTGCCCCCATCTTAGTATCAGTCACAGTGCCCCCTATCTTAGTATCAGTCACAGTGCCCCCTATCTTAGTATCAGTCACAGTGCCCCCTATCTTAGTATCAGTCACGGTGCCCCCTATCTTAGTATCAGTCACAGTGCCCCTATCTTAGTATCAGTCACAGTGCCCCTATCTTAGTATCAGTCACAGTGCCCCCTATCTTAGTATCAGTCACAGTGCCCCCATCTTAGTATCAGTCACAGTGCCCCCATCTTAGTATCAGTCACAGTGCCCCTATCTTAGTATCAGTCACAGTGCCCCCTATCTTAGTATCAGTCACAGTGCCCCCTATCTTAGTATCAGTCACAGTGCCCCCTATCTTAGTATCAGTCACAGTGCCCCCTATCTTAGTATCAGTCACAGTGCCCCCTATCTTAGTATCAGTCACAGTGCCCCCTATCTTAGTATCAGTCACAGTGCCCCTATCTTAGTATCAGTCACAGTGCCCCTATCTTAGTATCAGTCACAGTGCCCCCTATCTTAGTATCAGTCACAGTGCCCCTATCTTAGTATCAGTCACAGTGCCCCCATCTTAGTATCAGTCACAGTGCCCCCTATCTTAGTATCAGTCACAGTGCCCCCTATCTTAGTATCAGTCACGGTGCCCCCATCTTAGTATCAGTCACAGTGCCCCCTATCTTAGTATCAGTCACAGTGCCCCCTATCTTAGTATCAGTCACGGTGCCCCCTATCTTAGTATCAGTCACGGTGCCCCCATCTTAGTATCAGTCACAGTGCCCCCTATCTTAGTATCAGTCACAGTGCCCCTATCTTAGTATCAGTCACAGTGCCCCTATCTTAGTATCAGTCACAGTGCCCCCTATCTTAGTATCAGTCACAGTGCCCCCTATCTTAGTATCAGTCACAGTGCCCCCTATCTTAGTATCAGTCACAGTGCCCCCTATCTTAGTATCAGTCACAGTGCCCCCTATCTTAGTATCAGTCACAGTGCCCCCTATCTTAGTATCAGTCACAGTGCCCCCTATCTTAGTATCAGTCACAGTGCCCCTATCTTAGTATCAGTCACAGTGCCCCCTATCTTAGTATCAGTCACAGTGCCCCTATCTTAGTATCAGTCACAGTGCCCCTATCTTAGTATCAGTCACAGTGCCCCTTATCTTAGTATCAGTCACAGTGCCCCCTATCTTAGTATCAGTCACAGTGCCCCTATCTTAGTATCAGTCACAGTGCCCCTATCTTAGTATCAGTCACAGTGCCCCCTATCTTAGTATCAGTCACGGTGCCCCCATCTTAGTATCAGTCACAGTGCCCCTATCTTAGTATCAGTCACAGTGCCCCTATCTTAGTATCAGTCACAGTGCCCCCTATCTTAGTATCAGTCACAGTGCCCCCTATCTTAGTATCAGTCACAGTGCCCCCTATCTTAGTATCAGTCACAGTGCCCCCTCTCTTAGTATCTCAGTCACAGTGCCCCCTATCTTAGTATCAGTCACAGTGCCCCTATCTTAGTATCAGTCACAGTGCCCCCTATCTTAGTATCAGTCACAGTGCCCCCATCTTAGTATCAGTCACAGTGCCCCCATCTTAGTATCAGTCACAGTGCCCCCTATCTTAGTATCAGTCACGGTGCCCCCATCTTAGTATCAGTCACAGTGCCCCCATCTTAGTATCAGTCACAGTGCCCCCATCTTAGTATCAGTCACAGTGCCCCCTATCTTAGTATCAGTCACAGTGCCCCCTATCTTAGTATCAGTCACAGTGCCCCCTATCTTAGTATCAGTCACAGTGCCCCTATCTTAGTATCAGTCACAGTGCCCCTATCTTAGTATCAGTCACAGTGCCCCCTATCTTAGTATCAGTCACAGTGCCCCCTATCTTAGTATCAGTCACAGTGCCCCTATCTTAGTATCAGTCACAGTGCCCCTATCTTAGTATCAGTCACAGTGCCCCCTATCTTAGTATCAGTCACAGTGCCCCCTATCTTAGTATCAGTCACAGTGCCCCCTATCTTAGTATCAGTCACAGTGCCCCTATCTTAGTATCAGTCACAGTGCCCCTATCTTAGTATCAGTCACAGTGCCCCCTATCTTAGTATCAGTCACAGTGCCCCTATCTTAGTATCAGTCACAGTGCCCCCATCTTAGTATCAGTCACAGTGCCCCCTATCTTAGTATCAGTCACAGTGCCCCCTATCTTAGTATCAGTCACGGTGCCCCCATCTTAGTATCAGTCACAGTGCCCCCTATCTTAGTATCAGTCACAGTGCCCCCTATCTTAGTATCAGTCACAGTGCCCCCTATCTTAGTATCAGTCACGGTGCCCCCATCTTAGTATCAGTCACAGTGCCCCCTATCTTAGTATCAGTCACAGTGCCCCTATCTTAGTATCAGTCACAGTGCCCCTATCTTAGTATCAGTCACAGTGCCCCCTATCTTAGTATCAGTCACAGTGCCCCCTATCTTAGTATCAGTCACAGTGCCCCCTATCTTAGTATCAGTCACAGTGCCCCCTATCTTAGTATCAGTCACAGTGCCCCCTATCTTAGTATCAGTCACAGTGCCCATATCTTAGTATCAGTCACAGTGCCCCTATCTTAGTATCAGTCACAGTGCCCCCTATCTTAGTATCAGTCACGGTGCCCCCATCTTAGTATCAGTCACAGTGCCCCTATCTTAGTATCAGTCACAGTGCCCCTATCTTAGTATCAGTCACAGTGCCCCCTATCTTAGTATCAGTCACAGTGCCCCCTATCTTAGTATCAGTCACAGTGCCCCCTATCTTAGTATCAGTCACAGTGCCCCCTCTCTTAGTATCTCAGTCACAGTGCCCCCTATCTTAGTATCAGTCACAGTGCCCCTATCTTAGTATCAGTCACAGTGCCCCCTATCTTAGTATCAGTCACAGTGCCCCCATCTTAGTATCAGTCACAGTGCCCCCATCTTAGTATCAGTCACAGTGCCCCCTATCTTAGTATCAGTCACGGTGCCCCCATCTTAGTATCAGTCACAGTGCCCCCATCTTAGTATCAGTCACAGTGCCCCCATCTTAGTATCAGTCACAGTGCCCCCTATCTTAGTATCAGTCACAGTGCCCCCTATCTTAGTATCAGTCACAGTGCCCCCTATCTTAGTATCAGTCACAGTGCCCCTATCTTAGTATCAGTCACAGTGCCCCTATCTTAGTATCAGTCACAGTGCCCCCTATCTTAGTATCAGTCACAGTGCCCCCTATCTTAGTATCAGTCACAGTGCCCCTATCTTAGTATCAGTCACAGTGCCCCTATCTTAGTATCAGTCACAGTGCCCCCTATCTTAGTATCAGTCACAGTGCCCCCTATCTTAGTATCAGTCACAGTGCCCCCTATCTTAGTATCAGTCACAGTGCCCCTATCTTAGTATCAGTCACAGTGCCCCTATCTTAGTATCAGTCACAGTGCCCCCTATCTTAGTATCAGTCACAGTGCCCCTATCTTAGTATCAGTCACAGTGCCCCCATCTTAGTATCAGTCACAGTGCCCCCTATCTTAGTATCAGTCACAGTGCCCCCTATCTTAGTATCAGTCACGGTGCCCCCATCTTAGTATCAGTCACAGTGCCCCCTATCTTAGTATCAGTCACAGTGCCCCCTATCTTAGTATCAGTCACAGTGCCCCCTATCTTAGTATCAGTCACGGTGCCCCCATCTTAGTATCAGTCACAGTGCCCCCTATCTTAGTATCAGTCACAGTGCCCCTATCTTAGTATCAGTCACAGTGCCCCTATCTTAGTATCAGTCACAGTGCCCCCTATCTTAGTATCAGTCACAGTGCCCCCTATCTTAGTATCAGTCACAGTGCCCCCTATCTTAGTATCAGTCACAGTGCCCCCTATCTTAGTATCAGTCACAGTGCCCCCTATCTTAGTATCAGTCACAGTGCCCCTATCTTAGTATCAGTCACAGTGCCCCTATCTTAGTATCAGTCACAGTGCCCCCTATCTTAGTATCAGTCACAGTGCCCCTATCTTAGTATCAGTCACAGTGCCCCCTATCTTAGTATCAGTCACAGTGCCCCTATCTTAGTATCAGTCACAGTGCCCCTTATCTTAGTATCAGTCACAGTGCCCCCTATCTTAGTATCAGTCACAGTGCCCCTATCTTAGTATCAGTCACAGTGCCCCTATCTTAGTATCAGTCACAGTGCCCCCTATCTTAGTATCAGTCACGGTGCCCCCATCTTAGTATCAGTCACAGTGCCCCTATCTTAGTATCAGTCACAGTGCCCCTATCTTAGTATCAGTCACAGTGCCCCCTATCTTAGTATCAGTCACAGTGCCCCCTATCTTAGTATCAGTCACAGTGCCCCCTATCTTAGTATCAGTCACAGTGCCCCCTCTCTTAGTATCTCAGTCACAGTGCCCCCTATCTTAGTATCAGTCACAGTGCCCCTATCTTAGTATCAGTCACAGTGCCCCCTATCTTAGTATCAGTCACAGTGCCCCCATCTTAGTATCAGTCACAGTGCCCCCATCTTAGTATCAGTCACAGTGCCCCCTATCTTAGTATCAGTCACGGTGCCCCCATCTTAGTATCAGTCACAGTGCCCCCATCTTAGTATCAGTCACAGTGCCCCCATCTTAGTATCAGTCACAGTGCCCCCTATCTTAGTATCAGTCACAGTGCCCCCTATCTTAGTATCAGTCACAGTGCCCCCTATCTTAGTATCAGTCACAGTGCCCCCTATCTTAGTATCAGTCACAGTGCCCCCTCTCTTAGTATCTCAGTCACAGTGCCCCCCATCAAAGTTTTGATCATGTTAGTTTCTTAAACCTTACAGTCCGCTGTGTACGGTGTATTTGTTCTGTTCTGGGACTTGTAGTACGTCACCCTTGTTACACTGCTGTCTAATGTTATCGAGTGTGTATATCTATAGCTGTCGTGAGGAATCACCGAAACCTGGAGCTGCCCCATAATGGTCATATACAGAATATTAATAAGAATAAAACATAGAATATGCAGTGACTACTGGCAGCGCTCCGGGCTGTATACATACATAGTACAGGGATCTCGGTTAGGGCTGACTCTCCTCTCCCCACACGATTTACGGCAGTACAGGAATAGGGCTCCATGTCCTTGGTCACGTTATACACTGTCATCTTCCATCCGGTGTATGGTAACTTAGTTTTGTTTCGTCCCTTGTACCATTCATAGTCTGTGGCTTCAGGCCTAGAGATGGAGGTGCAGACTAAAGTCACATCAGTCCCTTCCATTATTTGGCCATTTTGAGTGATGACGGTGACAGTCACATATTTTGGTGCAGCTGAAGAATAGAAAAACAAGGTCAATGAACAGACAGTCCAATATGCAACCATCCAAAATATGTATAACTTCATGTACACAGTGGGTTACCAGATTAGGGACAAGGGGTAGCCTATGGAGCAATGTCTATTTCACTGTAAGGGGCTTGGTTATTGTAAATGGTGGCAATATTTGTAACATCTATGGATATGTCCACTCTGAACCGATCTCCAATTTGGTTTAGGATTCCAACCTGTCTTGATACCAATGCAATACAATATCACAACCTGCTAAAAACAAAAAAATCCTACAAAAATTCTGCAACCCCCCTTCCTCCTCTACAGGGCGGTCACACATTGGATAGTTAGCAGATCACTTTGTCATACTTGCCATGAAGCCATAGCTAGAGATGCCTGGACTTGTCCAACCAAAAGGTGACATGCCTGTATATTGTTTCATATATTGTAAAGGGCCTAAAGATGAACCCAAAATGTGTTGTGCTCCGGCCAACTTCCAAAACTTTTGGAAAATCTGGTTTGAATCTGTTTCGATCCGAATCGGTTCACTCATCTCTACTTGTATCAAGATGAGTGAACCAATTCGGTTCGGAACAGAGTCAAACTAAATTTTCCAAAAGTTTTGGAAGTTGGCCGGAGCACAAAACATTTTGGGTTCATCTTCCATGAAACACTTTTATACTCTTAGGTCTGGAGAAATAAGTATAAGTGTAAGCCCAGGGAAGTTGCTGCAACATAACATACAGATTAACTTACATTGCCTCGGTGTCCAGTGGTGTTTTGGCACGTTGACCCAGTGTCATGGCAGTGGGGAATCCAATGTGACCCCATGGCATGTGACATCAGCCAGAGACCAGAAGAGTATGCCGGGGGATCTTTGGATGCTGCTGGACACTGTGAGGATTCCAGGAGAGGGGAGGCAAGGTGTGTATAACTGTTTGTTATGTTGACTCACCTCCCCTGGGCCTCAGCATATTATACTCTGACCCTAAAGTGCTCTCAGTTCATGTGGAACAAGTTCAGCTCAAAATGAATCGGGTGGCCGAAACTCACAACCATTCATCAAAACGAATCTCATGAATTTTGCTCGTCTCTGGATACAAGCCTACTGGACGTATATAAACTCTCTACTTATGATATATAGAAGACCTGCATGGAGTACATGAGTGGCAAGGACAGGCAGAAAACTACCAAAACTTCATTTCCTATACAGGGTTTCTGTGCAGCTAAATGTGCTCAGGTCATATGTCCGCTTCTAGAGGTAAACCACCAAATGTAACAATATCTATGTCCTATCTAGCTTCTATAGTGGTGGTTATACGTGTATATGTAGGGACATTGATGAGGGTAGTGACTTGGTCCCACACAAGGTCTCCAGGACAACATGTTATTATCTTCTAATAATACGTACTATAGATTATTAGAGTTCTTGATCTCTCCGTTTTTTGTCCATTAGGATATGTAGCCTTGCATTGTAGAGAACTCCCATCATCCTCATAGGAAGGAATATAAGTCAGTTCTGATACTTCTCTCCAGGATCCTTCAGAAATCTCCAACGACCACTTTATAACTTGTCCAGGTTTGTTCCATTGTAGAGAAGGAGGACTGGAGCGACACGTGTGATCTACAGAACATCTTATAGTGGTGGCTTCTCCATCGATAAAATATCCAAACACAGAAAGTTCAGGATCTTCAGGAAAACCTTAGGAATGACAATATCAATAACAATTATCTATTTATCATGTACATTATGGAAGTTGATACATTCTATACTATCGCTGACTTCTGTATTACTTCTTATTCTGTTTTGCTACTATAATTTGCCTGTAATAACTGCAGATATGTCCACCCTTAACTTACCTGGAATTTGGTTATGGAATCCAATGATACCCGCTGGACACTAGACATCAGGGGAAACTACAAGACAGGACTAGAATAAAGCAGAAGGACAAAGCAGAGCAAGAAGAAAGGAGGTGGACAGATACAAGATGGAGGAACATATGAGGCTAAGTGGGTTGTGGACTTACATTGTCTCTAAATTGGTTTGGCTTTGGACCACTGCTGCCCCTGAAACAAGAGCAGTACTGTACGAGGAAAAACATAGGATACTTTGCGCTTCCTAATGGAACTTCTTTGTGTTTTCTTGGAGATCTCCCTTGATTTTGGCAGGTATAATGATGTAGTAACTGGACACCGTTTTTCGGAATACCCAGCTTTCCTTAGGGAGGTAGCTGGTTGAGCAGATACTGAAGATGGATTGGGGGCTAATGGATCGGAACACCAAAGAAAAAAATCCGATGGTGCTGACAAAGTGTTCAGACAACACGCGTTTCGAGGCTTTTTGTGCTCCAAACTGGACACAACCTCTTCATCAGATCTAGTTTAAATTAACATTTAGAATAGGAACAAAAAATAAAATCAATAGAAAGTAATAAAATGCATGTATGAGCAACGTAATTTTTTTTTTCCATATGGATAAGCTCAACATAATATTCTGACAGAATGTGTCAGAGCGAACAGTAAAATATTCAAGATTCAATATTCGTTTCGAGTAGAGCCTCAATATTCAGGGGAAACCATTATTCGACTAAAGGAGAGTCACCAAGTCCACGAGTAGCAGGAGGACAGTGTTTAGGAGGAGCGCTGTGCAGGTAAAGCGCACAGACCCCATTATAGTCTATGGGGTCTGTGCGCTTTAACTGCACAGAGCTTGCAGTTGTGCTGATAAAAAGTAAGCTCCCTCATAAACACAAGCTGCAAGCTCTCCCAACTAGCGATGACGAGCCTGTGGCAAATCAATGTTGGTACAGCATTCTGTCAATCAATGCTGGTTCTGCAGGAGGCTCGTCTGTGAGGAGGCGGAGTCTAAAATCGGACTACAATGGAGACTGCTGTGGTCTGATCTTAGACTCCGCCTCCTCACAGACGAGCCTCCGGCAGAACCAGCGTTGATTGGCCGAATGCTGTACACTGGCCAATCAACACTGGTCAATGCATTCCTATGAGAAAAAGTAAGCTCCCTCATAACAGCAAGCTGCCAGCTCTCCCGACTAGTAAGGACGAGCCTGCTGCAGAACCAGCGTTGATTGGCTGAATGCTATACACTGAATCGAATATTTACTGCAAATAGCTAGTAGTATTCGATCGAGTATGAATATTTCGAATGCCGTAATATCCGATCGAACACCTACTGGATCGAATACTACTCGCTCATCTCTAGTCATAATATTATGTTTATTCTACATTCTATTATGTTATTCCACATTCTGTCAGAAAATTATGTTGAGTTTATCCATATGGAAATTTTTTTTTATGTTGATCACCCATCCGAGCGCCATCAGATTTTTTTCTTTGGGGTTCCTATCCATTAGTCCCCGACCCATCTTCAGTACCTTAAACAAGAGCATTATCTAAGTGGCTTCCCTGCTCTTCTCTCATCAACTTCCACACGAGGACCTCATCTTTGCTGCAGGGAGAATACAAGGTGCCTTGGAGTGGTCCCTCTTTTGGTGACAGCTGACTGAGCAGGTCAAGGACTAAAAGTAAGGTACAAGCCAAGAACAATTATAGTAAAAGAATTAGTTATCCTTGGTGAAAAGGGAGAGCTTTCGCTAGCGCCACCTGTAGGAAGGTAGCTTCCATTAGATCAATGACAGACCGGAGAATCTCCTCCAAAAGTCCAGTCTGATTTTATTGCCAACTCAAGGAGAGAACTTCCATTTCTCATTAAAAAGATTCAACAGAATATTAGAACATACTAGCAAAACCCTTGAAACACTGCAACGCACGACACAACCACTGGGTGGTGACGCACAGACATACATCACAGAACAATATTATCTTTAAAAGCTAGTCATCTCACAACAAACCAATCTGTGTAATATGTACCTGTGACATGAAGGATTACAGTAGTATACGGATATTTCCTTCTCTCCAGCTCTACATTATAGGTCTTCTCATCTCCCCTTCTCACGGGGTCTATCCGCAGGGCGCAGCTATCGTCTCCTGGTACCAGCGAGGTCCGGTCTTTGTAGTCACTCTTTACCAATGATGAATTCTTGGTGTTTAAGATTTCTCGTTTAGAAGAATCTCCAACATACCATACAACGCTGGCATCATGGTAAGATCTATATGTACAAGGAAACTCTACACAGGAGCCGAGCAGGGCGGTCATGCGATATCTATTCCTCTGACATACAAAGCCAAGGGGCAAACCTAAAAAATCATAACAGCCATATAAAGCTGACTGCAGAGTCAAGATAAGCTTTGCCACATCTGTACACATGATGTCCTTGTTACCTTGAAAAATGATGAGGAGAAAAATCTGCTTGACGTCCATTCTGTCTGGGTTCTCTGGTGGCTACAAAGGTCTCCCTCGCGATCACATTGCCTTCCACTTATGCCAGGGGAACAAAAAATACAATGAGTGTGTGTTATCTTCTATTTTGATTCTAAATTAGGTAAACACTGTGAAAAAAAAACCCTAAAAATTTGGCAATTGTCTGTCTATTAGTAGGCTTAGTGGTCAGAGTGAAAGTTAAAGTTTGCTACATCTCTACCTACATTGCTGATTTTTTAAATGCCCATTCTAAATTCTGTATTCATCCATTTAGATGTTAAAGCCAGACTTTTCTAAGAGCTTTGTCGTACTGATATCCTCTCCATAGACCTAGAGGTACGTGATCTAATCCTATCTGCCTGTGGCCACCACTAGGATGATTTATAGCCAACTGGCTAATATGTATAGAAAGGATGGCTCGGATGGCTCACCTGTATTATATACATAGAAGTCGAGATCGCTCTTCAGGTTATACAACCCAAAAAATTATTCAAAAAGAAAATAAATCCCAAAAATTTGCAAATCGGTAAAAGTCTCTCTATGCTCCTGTGTTGTCTCGGAAGTTTCCGTCTGAACACTATTTATACATGTAACTTAATATTTATGTAAAATAAGTTCCTCAGTTTTTCCACCGAAAATGTAAAACTCGCCGATGTTTCCACATAGCAAATCTGCTTTTGCAAAAAAAGGAACAGTAACCGGAGATCTCATTTTTTTCTAAAGGTTTTCGATAGAAATTCTAAGATTTAATGGAAACATTGGGCAAAACCAGGGCAAACCTCCGTGGTCTTGGGGGGACAACCAAGGAGGGGAATTATTTTGGAAAGGGAGAAGTGCTGTAATGTAGAAGCAAAAATAAAAAAATTTTTACATATTTTTTGAAAAATTAAAAATGAGAAAATATCGGTTGAAAAAATTCAAGACCAGCCCATTTTCGTGTGGTTCTGACCAGGCGCTATGTCAGTACGTGCAAATTTAGAAGTTCTCCCTTCTGATCATTTCCGACTATACCAAACTGTTAGGGTTGAGCCGATCTTGAGATTTCAGGATCGGTTTTAAAATCCGATGTTCGATTATTTTCCAGCCGATCCCGATTGCGAATGTGAAATTTGCCAATCAGGATCCGATCTCTCCTGATTCCGATCGCTCAACCCTATTCATGATATATACATGTATAGGGTTGAGCCGATCTTGAGATAACCTCCGACCTCGATCCCGCCGGAAAAGATCGGGATCAGAATTCTGATAGCAATCGTGAAATTTACTCGATCGCCGATCAGAATCCGATCTTCCTGACCCTAGAAAATGTAGCTTTAGCAATTTTTTTTTTTCCATTTCCCAGTTTCAAAAGCCTTAACTTTGACGTAGCTATACAAGTACTTAGCTGTTAATGGGACAAAGTTGCGATGTCGTTGCACCATTGCAATGAAACAGATGGTGTCCAATGGAAACAGTGAAGAGGTCACAGCACTCATAAGAGCACTGTGGCCCTTTCAAGCAGTTGGGGGTCGAGGACGTTGAGTTCTTATTGATGTTTTACAGATCATCTATTCTGAGGAACGCACAGCAATAAAAATGAGTTGGAACAGCCCTTTGGCCCTATGGGACAGAAACGCCACGATAAACAATGAATACCATGCCCTCTTTGGGGTAAAAATCGCAATGCGGACACGCCGTGATTTCCAAATCCAGGAAATTGCAGCTTGTCAACTATATCTATGGAAACGCCGGTGGTTTGCCTGTACGTATAATTGTAACAGTAGGTCCGCAGAGGGAAACTCAGCAAACTTTTGTGTAAAGCGCCGCGGGAAGAACCACAATGCCACTGTGGGTTTTTCCCATAGCACTTTTTTGCTGTGTGACGTCCCGTGGGACCTTAGCCTAAGGCTGAGGCCCAACATTGCGGAAATGCGGTTTCTTTTTGTTGCAGATTTTGTTGCAGTTTTTTGAGCCAAAGCCTGGAGTGGATTAAGCTGGAGTGGATTGAGCTGGAGCGGTTTGAGCTGGAGTGGATTGAGCTGGAGTAGATTGAGCTGGAGTGGATTGAGCTGGAGTAGATTGAGCTGGAGTGGATTGAGCTGGAGTAGATTGAGCTGGAGTGGATTGAGCTGGAGTAGATTGAGCTGGAGTGGATTGAGCTGGAGTGGATTGAGCTGGAGTGGATTGAGCTGGAGTGGATTGAGCTGGAGTGGATTGAACTGGAGTGATTTGAGCTGGAGTGGATTGAGCTGGAGTGGATTGAGCAGGAGTGGATTGAGCTGGAGTGGATTGAGCTGGAGTGGATTGAGCGGGAGTGGATTGAGCTGGAGTGGATTGAGCTGGAGTGGATTCCTTTTGTAGCCACTTGTGGCTTATGTCTCAAAAAAACGCAACAAAATCTGCAACTAAAAAAGCTGCCGCTATGTAGGTCCTCAGCCCCATTGTGTTCTTTATGCTGTATGGTGAATCCTTTTAAATAAGGATTAATAAAATTACATCACTACTGACAAGTGATGATGTCACAGCTTATCCCCCCTCCCCCCCCCCCCACAGATCTTATCTAGAATCCTCACCCACAGACCTAGCTGTGTTGACTGTAGTCTATGGCCATGACTATGCTGCAAATCATGTGAGTAAATGTCATGAACAAGAGCCGAGGAGAAGCTCAGACAAGATGGTCGATCCCATTATCATGTACGGGTTATAGAATTAAAAAATCTACAATCGTAAAATAAAAACACATTAGAAAAAGTGATACATTTTACTTTCCAGAACAGATTAATATAAAATTAAGAAATAAATTTAAAAAAAAAAATGGAGGCGCGTTCCTTTTCAAGGACAAAAACGGCTACACCCTGAAGGAGTTAAAGGAATAGGAATCCCAATCTGTAATCCTGAGGCTATTCCATAGATAGTAACAGAGTTGCAATACGACTACGACTTCATTCCGTTGGGTGTTCTCGTCATTGTCAGGGGTCCCACATTGGGTCATCACTAATCTACCACATTTCCTAATTGTTCTATCTTTACATACACAAATACCCATTTCTGACCTATAAGTACATTATTACGTGCACTGAGTACATTTCTGGGGTCAACCCCTTGGTCGAAGTGACCGAGCTTCTTAACTTCCAATATTCGGACCAATATAAAGCAACTATCTGCCAAAAAACATAAGACCAGCGTATAGAGATAACCAGCTGTCACTCACCACCATAGAAAACCCACAAGACTTCACGTCAAGGACTGTCCCTATACCAGTCCTTATGTCCTAGACCATTATCCTGGCCAGCCAATAAGTTATCATATCTACCAACAATATCAACTAGACACATGTACCATAATGAAATACGGACAATAAGAAAATTTTGATCAAATTTTTTTGGAGAAACTTTCCAAATTTTTAGATACTAGGCTGTAGAGTAATATTAAACTCAGGAAGCATGGCTGTCTGCCGTACATTACTGTCTGATCTACGGGGGGTATCACAATCCAATATAGAGTAACAATGAGCTATTACTTACAAGCGGCGTCTGCTATCGGGACGTTTCAGAAATGACGAAATAATACATATCACTGCGATAAACACCCTAGAGGAAGTTAACACGTCCTGGTCACTTCCTGACATATAGCTGTTCTGAAACAGCTTCTTAAAGGGAATGTCTGCCATATGGTTTCGAAAAGAGAGCTTTCACCATCTCTGTGTCCTCTACAACCCGTAATAGGTGGCGTACCAAGGATTGCGGTGCGGCTGGTGATTCAGACCTTTCACTTTCTACTTGTCTGTCTGAGACCACCCATTTGATAGGAGCCAGCATATCTATGGACTATGGACACCTTCATAGGGTGTCAACCCTGCCTAAGTCTAACACTTGCGTCCAATGGATGCTTCGATGGATTCTGCCACTCCCTTACTCGTTTAAGATTATAAAAATTTGGGAAATGTTTCAAAAATTAGCATTCAATAAACCTAGTATACAGGCAGCTAGACAAGCTAAGGGCTAGTTCACACGGGCATAGAGGGGGCAGATTATGGCGCGTAATCCACGTCATAATCTGCCCCTTCACAATGGTGGTCTATGGAGACCGCCAGGCTACGGCAGCATGTTGCCGTTCACGGAAAAAAGAAGCGGGCTGCCCATACTTCAGGCGGCTCCTTGAGATGCATCGTCCGCCTGGCGGCAGCAACCTCCGAGGTCGGTCCATTCATTTGAGCCTACTCCGGAGGGGGAAGCCGCAACTGTTGGAAGCCGTGACAGTCGTGGCAGGCGGGTTTTGACCCGACTCTCGGTGCCAAAATCCTCGCTTCCGCTCTCGGTGTGAACTAACCCTAACACTTCCTTTAACTCTGCCTATTCTTTCACACACTTAAGTGGAGAGATGAAAAAACAAAAAAAAATTCACAATATTTTGCACATCTGAGCACAAAACGTGGCGAATCCCTATTTTCTGGCTCTTCGGGTCAGACCCCTGGAGTGCAGAGCTTGATAAATCCCTTCCGTTGTTGTAATCCTTGAAAGACTCTCCGCTTTATAGTCAAGGTTACAAAGTGTCTATAACACAGAATACATTTTTTTCCCAGGTCAAAAGAAAAACGGATTTACGCACATTTTTGGCTTATTTGATGTTTTTCATGAGTTCTGTTTTTGTACGTGACCTGTGATCGATCATAAGGTTCTTCTTCCTCATCTCCTTCTTCTTCCTCTTTTTCTTTTAAGACAAAAAAAGTTCCTAGAAGTGAAATTTTCTGCTCCGGCTTCTTGTATGGAGCCGTTTCTCCGGTATGTCCCATGACAACTAATGATTTCCATGGTTGTCGTCATCCAGATTCCCACACACAATGATTGGGTGTCTATTAGAGATGACAGAACAGTAAAATGTTCGAGGTTCGATATTCGTTTCGAGTAGCCCCTCAATATTCGACTACTCAAATTGAATATCAAACCCTATTATAGTCTATGGGGGAAAAATGCTCGTTTCAGGGGTAGGCAACGTTCGATCAAATTCTACTTACCAAGTCCACGAGTGAGGGTCGGGCTGGATCCTCCGAGAAGTCTTCTCCGTGCAGCGTCCCCGCGGCGTCTTCTGGCTCTTCATTCACTCTGCCAGGCATCGGGCCCTGGGCAGAGCCGACTGAGCATGCCCGCACTACAAGCACTACAAGCGGACATGCACAGTTGGCTCTGGCCTGGCAGAGTGAATTCAGAGCCGGAAGACGCCGCAGGGAAGCTTCAAGGAGAAGACTTCTAAAGGTAGGAGAAGAACCAGCATTGATTGGTCGACTGTATAGCATTCGGCCAATCAGTGCTGGTTCTGCATCGAACTTTTACATTCGAACAGCGAGTGGTACTTGATCAAGTACAAGTATTTTGAATACCGTAGTATTCGATCGAATACCTACTCGATCCAGTACTACTCGCTCATCTCTAGTGTCTATATTTCCATGGGGATGAAGGTTGTTGCCCAACTCTTACTTTGGTGGGATCAGCTGGTCATCTGAAGTCTATGGGGTCACCTTGATTATTCTACCCCAAATTGGAAATCCAGATTGATCGTAATAAGGGCATAACAAGGAGTCCTAGCAGTCCCGACCCAGATTGCCATGCACACCATATTGAAAGATTGTGGTGATCACAGTTTTCACTGTTTCTTGTGCCCATTATGTCACTGCTTTACTTGTCTCCACCTCCATGCATATCACTTCTCTTCCATCAATAGCATTGATATCTACCTACCTCTTGCAGGGGTGAGACTATGACCCACATTTACTAAACAGATCACCCTAAGTTTTTGGAATAAATTGCACCAAAAATGCACCCATTGGCCCATATTGACTCTTTGAACTGCACCTAGAAAGTGTTCATAGAAAGGGCACAATCCCTTTAAGCCTGACAATTCTTACACCAGTCTTTATTCATTTCCTGACAGGTGTAGGAGGTCACCCGCTGCAACCTCCAGTGATCTGACACATCCCCTATCCTGTGTCTTTAATTGCACAACCCCTTTAATATATTCTTAAAGTTTAATGAAAAAGATGTTACTTTTCTCATCTTCCCCAAATTTGAAAAGTGATAAGAACAGTGAGAGCAGTCTCCAAATTTACACAAAATTATTAGGTTATTGGGATACTATCACTCCTTAAGGAGAGATCACCTTTACAGGCGTATGGAGACGTACAAAAGCTGTTTTCGCTCCATTGGGGGGGGGGGGATTATGGGAAAAATATACAAATCTGTTTCCATGATGCAATTAAGAAAAAGTGCCTCTGTTTGCTGCCCTCTAGTGACAATCCCCATAAACATCATGCTCGACTTTCCAACAAGCCTTTATGCTATGATGCAGGGTTTAGCCAAACCAATAAATCTATTCCAAAAGGAACAGAATCCCAGCTGTGGACAGTGCTGTTTCAATCTGGTTGGATCTCTTCAGCACAGTATAGGGAGAACTGATTTTGCAGAGATTAGAGACTTCTAGACCATATTATTGGGATTCTTTCACTCCTTAAGGAGAGATCACCTTCACATGTGTATGGAGAATTACAAAAGCCATTTTCGCTCCACTGGGGGATTATGGGAAAATATGTAAATCTGTTTCCATAATGTAGTTAGGAAAACAGTGCCTCTGTTTGCTGCCCTCTAGTGACAGCCCCCAATCCCCAGTGGAGCGAAATCGGCTTTTGTAAGTCTCCAAACGCCTGTGAAGGTGCTTTCTCCTTAAGGAGTGATAGTATCCCAATTACCTGGTCTAGAAGTCTCTCATCTCTGCCAAACTAGTTCACCCTATACTGTGCAGAAGAGATCCAACCAGATTGAAACAGCGCTGTCCACAGCTGGGATTCTGTTCCTTTTGGAATAGATTTATTGGTTTGGCTAATCCCCGCATCATAGCATAAAGGCTTGTTGGAAAGTTGAGTATGATGTTTATGGGGGCTGTCTCTAGAGGGCAGCAAGCAGAGGCACTGTTTTCCTAATTACATCATGGAAACAGATTTGCATATTTACCCACAAAATTATTAGGAAATATAATTTGGAAACGGCACCCATCAATATCCATTTTTAGCAGGCAAAGATTTAATCTTCTGTCTTCTAGACAATCTTTAAAAAAGTCCATATACAGTCCAGAAAATAGAAAAAGCTGGGCACTCACCATTGGAAGAGTATAAAAATATTTCAAACCTTTATTCCAAACATCCATGTAAAATACAATACGGGAGGAGGCACGCCTGGGAGAAGGGAGTGACAGCTGTTTCGTGCTGGTAGCACTTTTTCATCATTTGGTAATATCAGCTCTGTGGTCAGTTCCACAGGCAGAACCAGGAAAAACCGGGTATCAGCCGGTGCTCACCTAAGGACAAATCCTACCGGATGACTGACAGCCTCACTTTACTTGCAAGGAGCGATGTGTTTGGTGTGAATATACACCTTGATTTCTAAAAGAACATCACAATGTCAAAAGGACAGGAAGGTCAGAGGTCACTTCCTTTACTACTAAGCAATCAAAAACACATAAACAGATCTCATGGCTAAAAAATACCCCTTACAATTCCAGAGAATAATGATTCAATATAATAAAGATGGCAATGGATGCTAATGCTAATTCTTTTTAAAGGCTCTACTCACTCCAAGGGCCAAAAACACTGCTGGTGAATTTTGTTTAGTTGCAAAGGGCTCTGTGTTTAGATTTGGCTCAGTCGCAGCTCCAGGACAGGCCTTTGAAGGCAAGGTTTCCTTTAGTGGCTCCATCTTAGCAGGATGATGATGGTGGAGCTTGGTTAAATCTGGTGTTTGGACAATTAACACCTGATCAGAACCCAGTAGAGGTAATGTAGAGTCCGATATTAGAGGACCATTACCGCTAGTAGTGGTTGCAGCCAATTCTCCACCTTTGCAGTCCTCTAAATAAAAGTTACCCCCCGGACTTGATGCCAAAATGTTATCAATTTCCCAATCAAAATCAAGGTCAATGTTTGGGTTCTCAGTCCAATCCACTGCATCAATCCAACACAATGAGAGTGATGGTTCTGGAACCACTGTTTTAGGGGCAAAAAGTTTTAAAGGGGCTAACCCTCTGCTGGTGCAAGGCTCAACTCACTCCAAGGACCAAAAACACTGCTGGTGCAAGGCTCTACTCACAGTGTCACAGTGGACTTGGTGACTCTCCTGAGTCGAATGGTGGGATCCCCTGTAGCGAAGCATTTTCTCCCATAGACTATAATGGGGTTCGATATTCCATCGAATAGTCGAATATTGAATGGCTATTCGAAACGAATAACGAATATCGAATATTTTACTGGTCGCTCATCTCTAGTCATGACACTTCTAAACAGCTAAAATTCCATTGTTCTACAGTGAGAAAGATTTTTCACCTTCGAGATAGCTGTTATTCTCCCCAGGAGTAGATATCCCACAAATTCACCCCAAGGTCTGACCATACAATGTTCAAAAAAATTGCAAAAAAAACTACAAGATCTACACTGAAGATGCAACAGGGTTCATTTTAAAAGTCATCATTGCTCCAGAGGCAGCGCCCTTGTTGCTTCCGAGAGTTACTTTACATATTCAAGGAAGTGATTCACAAGGGGAAAACACCTTTTGGTTCTGTTCACCCTAACCTCTCTATCTATGGGGCTGGGGGCTGGCTTCCTATTAAAAAAGATGTGGCTTAGGTTTGCAGAAGGTGTCTGTGAAGAAACCACAAGACTTTGAGAACAATGTCCTATGGGCAGACAATAAACACAGTATATGATACCAGCTATTAGGTGCGGTGGTGGAGGGGGGTTTAATTGTGGTCAGAGGGAATGTAATCATGTAGAACATAAAGGATATTGCATTGTTAGGAAATAACTAACACAAGTCACTTCCCCAAATGTCTAATACAGAGGAGCGAGCTCATTGTCACATCAGGATACAGAGCAGGTAAGTAATAAGTCAATGTTATATGTCTTTACTGAAATCAGAGATATTTATCATCTGCATCCCCCTCCTCCCCCTCCCCTCTGTCTTCTACTTATTAGTATTGGAGCTTTCTCAACAAATAGACACTTTGCAGGCACGGATATGGGAAGTCCAGGCTGGTGCGGGGTGGAGGGGATATCACTTTCCTCTAAGATTTGTTACAAAGTTTTAATGTTTCCATCTACTACTAATAAACATACAGCAAATAGAATAAAAGATGGATATGTTAGGCTTGGTTCACACCGGTTTGGTATTCCGTTTGGGGAGTGCTGATGTGATATACAGTATATAAGGTACTGTGGGCTGGAACACGAGGCATTTCAGTGATGGTGGAAGTAGGGGGTGGGTGTGTTATTCATCACTACATGATCCAAAGCAATTATTGTTTAGTACCGTACACCATGGACCATCCTTATCTGGATTACTTGAGGTACAGGTGAGGACTGTAGGGCAATGTCACTAATCTACTGCGGCAATGACAATTAATGGTGGGATTTTTTTATTGTTCAAACCTGGTAGGAGATCTGCCCTTGACCACGTACGGTTGTTGTCAGCCACCGACAAGCAGTAGAGAATGGCCGGTGTACAGCAAATGTTTCTTCTCATCATCTTTCAAGGTAACATGAACTCAATATACAAATGTAACCAGATAGAATGATACATTGTGACTCCGGCCTCATGTCCTGCTGATTGTTTCCAGGCTTCTATCTGGGTTCTGTAGGTCAGCGATGGACGTTCCCTCCTACAGTGACGGCTCTGATCGGCTCCTGTGTGGAGATTCCTTGTACATATCATCCTGTCAAGATATCAGATACATCTGGCACTGTGTGGTACTTATATAGTCAATTAAGTTATCTGGAGGTCCTAAACACCAAGGACTCATCAGCAGTATTAGTGAATTACAAAGATCGGACCTCACTGGTCCCAGGAGAGAACAGCTGTACCCTGCGGATAGACCCCGTCAGAGGAGAGGATAATGACGAATATTATTTTCCTGGAAATCCGGAAGATAAAGAGATAAATTCATATGAGAAACATCAAATACATGTCCATCTCCATGTCACAGGTGAAAAGTTCACAGGTTATTAACAATGATTTATGTAAGAGACGATACTTGGGTCAGGTCATATTGCCATCTATCTGCCCATAGTGGACTCAGCCCTTCTTCTGGCATTACCACCCTAGGAAGTGACAACCAGGACCGATTCAGGACACAATTTCAGGGGTTTTATTTTGTACAGGTTTTATGAAGGTGATACATGTTGTTGTGTCGCCCGGGTAGGGATAGAACCTGTGATGTGGGGTGGTAGTGGTGTTCTTCTTTTAGACCTTTCTTTTATGTGCTGGTTTCCCCTATAACCTGGGCTGATACATTATGAATGCCGCCTCCTAAGCTATACTGTACAGCTGATCTGCGTCCCCCAGGACCCAGCAGCTCATAACGTTTCTGGTTCCAAGTGGAGCAACACCATGGTGGCTCCCATAGCTGTGTAGACAGTCCTTGCCTTCTCGTTTGGAGGTCTGGCTGTACTAATAGGTGGCACCCCGCTCATACAGGTGCACAATTTGCGTAGATTTGTAAGGTTGTATATATTCCTCCTTGCACAGTTAAGCATGGAACGCCTGGATAAATACAGTCAATGGGAAGTCTGGGAACAGTAATGTTCAATGTTTGTTGTATTAACAAGTAAGAATGATAATGAAAGGTTAATGGAACAATTTTTGATACAATTTTTCAGATTCTCCTGGAAATATGTATATGTTTGACCCTCATACGATAAGAGAAGGAGAAGCCACCCCTATAAGTTGTTATGTATATCACACATGTCGCTCCAGTCCTCCTTCTATACAATGGAACAAACCTGGTGAGATTAAGAAGCGGTCAGCGCAGCTTTATGGAGCATCCTGGAGAGAAGAATCAGAACTGACTTATATTCCTTCCTATGTGGATGATGGGAGTCGTGTTCAGTGCACGGCTTCATATCCTAATGGACAAAGAACTGAGAGATCAAGAACTCTGGATATCAACTGTACGTATTATAGGCGACTGGGGACAAATATAATTTCATTAAAGGGTTAATACATAAATGTTTAGATGAATTATAGGAGGCAACTAGAAGGGTATATTTCTTTTTTTGGTACTAGCAAGTAATTTCTGTTGGACAAGGCCATTCACAAAGAAGATATGTCCCTATTACAGTACATGCGCACTAAAGCCGGGAGTATGTCCCTAAAAATAATCCACAAGCCGGGACAGTCCCTGGTGGAGAAGGACATAGATGTACTTATAGATGATAGATTATATATCAGCACAATGTCAGTCAGCTGCTTGTAAGGCCTACAGGATACTGTCATGTGTTCTATGGGGTACGGAGAGGAATGTAATATTACCCCCAGTCATTGATGTGGTCCCTGCTGGAATACATAGTTCAGTTCTGGTCACCGGTACATAAAATATCCTAGTGTTTGAAAAGGTACAAAAGAGGGGCCACAAAACAGGTTAAGGGTCCCGGAGGAACTCAGGTATGGGGGGGGGGGGGTACTAAAGGGTTCAAATATATTTACAGAAGCTGTTCAATGTAAAATCCAAAAAGTCAATTTGGCAGAAAGTCCTATATCCGCCCAGTACAAGGTAAGTATAAAACTGTAAGCCTTAGTAATACATCCTAAAAGCCTTCAGTAAATGCCCCTCATAAAGAGCGGAGTGTTAGGGGAATGGGCCAAGGGGAAAGACGCCGAAAAATGCTCCTGATAACTGAATATGTAACATAGCTTAATACTCACTGTCAGGTGCTCAGAGGGAAAGAACAGCCCAATTAGTATAGCCGAAATCCCCAGCACGTTATCTTATCACACCGCTAGGATTAGGCCAGAGACTAAATAAAGAATAATCTGAATACCTGCACTAATAGAAAGAGCTGTACCCCAGGTGTGGGAATCTCTCTCAGATTTTGAATAGTTTTTTTTGTTTGTTTATACTGTTCAATGTAAAAGCCCCTTAAAAGACAAGGGGGCGTTCCCACTGCCTGGAAGAAAAAAAAGAGAAAGCTTTTTTCACTGTAATGGCTGTGATTTTGTGAAAAAGTATACGCCAGGAGCTAAACTATGCTGTAAGGACTGCAAATATGTAGAATAGTCTACTTAAGAGCTAGATGGTTCTGTACTATAAGGACTGTGAATCTGTGTAATAGCCTACCCCAGGAGCTGGATCTATACTGTAAGGACTGAGAATAGGTGGAATAGCCTACCCAAGAAATTGGATCTGTATTGTAAGGACTGTGAATCTGTGGAATAGCCTACCCCAGGAGCTAGATCTATACTGTAAGGACTGAGAATGTGGAATAGCCTACCCAAGAAATTGGATCTATATTGTAAGGACTGTGAATCTGTGGAATAGCCTACCCAGGAGCTGAATCTATACTGTAAGGACTGAGAATGTGGAATAGCCTACCCGAGAAATTGGATCTATATTGTAAGGACTTTGAATCTGTGGAATAGCCTACCCAGGAGCTGGTTGTATTTTGTAAGGACTGTGGAATAGCCTAACCCAGGAGCTGGATCTATACTGCGAGGACTTTGAATCTGTGGAATAACCTACCCCAGGAGCTGGTCACAGCAGCAGCAGCAGCCGACAGCTTGAAGAAAGGATTAGATTTCTTTTCAGAGAAAAATAGTATTGATGGTTATGGAAATGTATAGAATCCTTATTTCCTTCCCTCGTCCCTTCAGTCATTGCCTTTCCTATCCCTTGGTTGGATTTGATATACCTCGTACATGTGTCTATTTCATCCGCACTATTATACACCATCAGTATTAGGAACTTGGTAACCTCTTTAATATAAAAACAGTAACATTGTTTCCCTACAGTTCTCTATCTGCAGAGTTCATACAATCACTGACTCATCGCAACACTTTCATTTCTCTCTACAGATGCCCCTAAAAATGTGACCGTCACAATTATCAGGATAGATAAAGTGATAGAAGAAAGTGATGTGACGTTACAATGTAACAGCAACTCCAAACCCGTGGTATATGAGTATGAATGGTACAAAGGGAAAACCAGATTACCAGACAGAGGACGGGAGATGACAGTGTATAATGTGCCCGGGGACATGGAGCCCTATTCCTGTACTGCCATAAATCGTGTGGGGAGAGGAGAGTCAGCCCCGGCAGAGATCCCTGTACTACGTATGTATACAGCCTGGAGCACTGACTGATATTTAATGTATATTTTATACTTTGTTATTGTTACAGATCAGTAAACCAGTTTCACTGGATTTTACCAAAATGTTTTCCAAAATTTTGGCATCTAATGAAACCAGTGTCATACACTATGTAATATATATATATATATATATATATATATATATATATATATATATATATATATATATATATAGTCCTAGGAGTCATGGGAGTGTCATACACTATGTATTATAGATATATATATAGTCTTAGGAGCTCTGACAGTGTCATACACTATGTGTTATAGATATATATATATACTAGCTGGTACCCGCGACTACGTCTGCGGTGATTGTAGCAGTGGGTATATACAGGCGCGAGTAAGGTTTTCGTACTGTGTATAAGGTATGGGATATGAAATGTAACTTTGTATCTTGTTGTTGCTGTAATTCTGAGAATACGTGAGACTTTTGTGTTGCAGTTACTTTGTATTTGAGCTGCTATATATACGGTGTTGTGAGAAACTTTACATAGTGACTTTGGGACAGAAGTATTTGAAGTTAACCCTTTCCCGTCGATGGCATTTTTTGATTTTGGTTTTTCATTTTTGACTCCCCTCCTTCTAAACCCCATAGCTTTTTTATTTCTCCGCTCCCAGAGTCATATGAGGTCTTAGTTTTTGCGGGACAAATTTTTCTTCATGATGCCACCATTAATTATTCTGTATAATGTACTGGGAAGCAGGGAAAAAATTCAGAATGGGGTGGATTTGAAGAAAAAATGCATTTCTGCAACTTTCTTACGGGCTTTGGTTTTACGGCGTTCACTGTGCAGCCACAATGACCTGTCCCCTGTATTCTGTGCTTCGTTACGATTCCGGGGATACCAAATTTATATGGTTTTATTTACATTTTGACCCCTTAAAAAAATCCAAAACTGTGTTAAAACATTTTTTTTTGAAAAGTCGCCATATTCCGACAGCCGTAACTTTTTTATACGTGCGTGTACGGGGATGTATAGGGCGTCTTTTTTTGCGGGGACGGGTGTACTTTTTATTTCTACCATTTTCGGGAAATTTTATTGCTTTGATCACTTTTTATTCAAATTTTTATCAGAATCAAAACAGTGAAAAAATGGCGGTTTGGCACTTTTGACCATTTTTCCCGCTACGGCGTTTACCGAACAGGAAAAATATTTGTATAGCTTTGTAGAGCGGGCGATTTCGGACGCGGGGATACCTAACATGTATGTGTTTCACAGTTTTTAACTACTTTTATATGTGTTCTAGGGAAAGGGGGGTGATTTGAATTTTTAATCCTTTTTATTTGTTTTTATATTTTTTTAACTTTTTTTTAAACTTTTTTTTGCATTTATTAGACCGCCTAGGGGTATTGACATGGGTGGGCGGTGTCGTGGATTGTCAGAGCGGTGGGGGCAAACATGGCTGCTCCGGAGCGTTATAGAGCGCCTCCTACAGAATCGTTAAGGTGAGGGGCAAAGTGGTAAAGTATCTGTATATGTGATTGTGTGGGGTTAGGGGCGAGGCTGCAGAGGGCAATATGAATTTTGTGGCTTGCTATGGTCCAAGGTGTGTGAGATTGCAGAGATGGTGATGTGAGTTTGGGTTTTGTGGGGGTCCTGGCACAAACGTATGTGCGCTATTGTGACGAAAAGTAGCCTATTGTTTAATCGAGTGTAATAACTATGTTTGTGGAAAATTTCAGCCAAATTGGTTGAGCGGGTTTTGCGTGATTGAGGAACAAACATCCAAACCCACAAACATCCAAACTCACAAACTTTCACATTTATAATATTAATAGGATATATATATATATATATATATATATATATATATATATATATATATATATATATATATATATATATATGTTATAGATATATAGTCCTAGGAGTCCTGACAGTGTCATACACTATGTATTATAGCTATATATAGTCCTAGGAGCCCTGACAGTGTTATACACTATGTGTTATAGATATATATAGTCCTAGGAGTCCTGACAGTGTCATACACTATGTATTACAGATATATATATATATATATAGTCCTAGGAGCCCTGACAGTGTCATACACTATGTATTATAGATATATAGTCCTAGGAGTCCTGACAGTCATACACTATGTATTATATATATATATATATATATATATATATATATAGTCCTAGGAGTCCTGACAGTGTCATACACTATGTATTATAGATATATAGTCCTAGGAGCCCTGACAGTGTCATACACTATGTATTATAGATATATAGTCCTAACAGCCCTGACAGTGTCATACACTATGTATAATAGATATATAGAGTCCTAGGAGCCCTGACAGTGTCATACACTATGTATTATAGATATATAGAGTCCTAGGAGCCCTGACAGTGTCATACACTATGTATAATAGATATATAGAGTCCTAGGAGCCCTGACAGTGTCATACACTATGTATTATAGATATATAGAGTCCTAGGAGTCCTGACAGTGTCATACACTATGTATTATAGATATATAGTCCTAGGAGCCCTGACAGTGTCATACACTATGTATTATAGATATATAGTCCTAGGAGTCCTGACAGTCATACACTATGTATTATATATATATATATATATATATATATATATATATATATATATATATATATATATATATATAGTCCTAGGAGTCCTGACAGTGTCATACACTATGTATTATAGATATATAGTCCTAACAGCCCTGACAGTGTCATACACTATGTATTATAGATATATAGTCCTAACAGCCCTGACAGTGTCATACACTATGTATAATAGATATATAGAGTCCTAGGAGCCCTGACAGTGTCATACACTATGTATTATAGATATATAGAGTCCTAGGAGCCCTGACAGTGTCATACACTATGTAATATATATATATATATATATATATATATATATATATATATATATATATATATATATATATATATATAGTCCTAGAAGCCCTGACAGTGTCATACACTATGTATCCTATTAATATTATAAATGTGAAAGTTTGTGGGTTTGTGACTTTGGATGTTCGGATGTTTGTTCCTCAATCACGCAAAAACCACTCCACCGATTTGGCTGAAATTTTCCACAAACATAGTCACTACACCCGATTGCGCAATAGGCTACTTTTCATCACAATAGCGCACATACGTTTGTGCCAGGACCCCCACAAAACCCAAACTCACATCACCATCTCTGCAATCTCACACACTTTGGACCATAGCAAGCCACAAAATTCATATTGCCCTCTGCAGCCTCGCCCCTAACCCCACACAATCACATATACAGATACTTTACCACTTTGCCCCTCACCTTACCGATACTCCAGGAGGCTCTCTTTAACACTCCGGAGCAGCCATGTTTGCCGACCCCCACCGCTCTGACAATCCGCGACACCGCCCACCCATGTCAATACCCCTAGGCGGTCTAATAAATGCAAAAAAAAAAATTAAAAAAAAAGTAAAAAAAAATATAAAAACAAATAAAAAGGATTAGAAAATTCAAATCACCCCCCTTTCCCTAGAACACATATAAAAGTAGTTAAAAACTGTGAAACACATACATGTTAGGTATCCCCGCGTCCGAAATCGCCCGCTCTACAAAGCTATACAAATATTTTTCCTGTTCGGTAAACGCCGTAGCGGGAAAAATGGTCAAAAGTGCCAAACCACCGTTTTTACCACTGTTTTGATTCTGCTAAAAATTTGAATAAAAAGTGATCAAAGCAATAACATTTCCCGAACATGGTAGAACTACAAAGTACACCCGGCCCCGCAAAAAAAAGACGCCCTATGCATCCCCGTACACACACGTATACAAAAGTTACGGCTGTCGGAATATGGCGACTTTTCAAAAAAAAATTTTTTAACACAGTTTTGGATTTTTTAAGGGGTCAAAATGTAAATAAAACCATATAAATTTGTTATCCCCGGCATCATAACGAAACACAGAATACAGGGGACATGTCATTTTGGTTGCACAGTAACGCCGTAAAACCAAAGCCCGTAAGAAAGTCGCAGAAATGCATTTTTTCTTCAAATCCACCCCATTCTGAATTTTTTCCCTGCTTCCCAGTACATTATATAGAATAATTAATGGTGGCATCATGAAGAAAAATTTGTCCCAGGAAAAATTAAGACCTCATATGGCTCTGGGAGCGGAGAAATAAAAAAAGTTATGGGGTTTAGAAGGAGGGGAGTCAAAAACGAAAATCAAAAAATGCCATCAGCGGGAAAGGGTTAACTTCAAATACTTCTGTCCCAAAGTCACTATGTAAAGTTTCTCACAACACCGTATATATAGCAGCTCAAATACAAATTCACTTCAACACAAAAGTCTCACGTATTCTCTGAATTACAGCAAAAACAAGATACAAAGTTACATTTCATATCCCATACCTTATACACACTACAAAAACCTTACCCGCGCCTGTATATACCCACTGCTACAATCACCACAGACCAAGTCACGGGTACCAGCTAGTAATAGATATATAGAGTCCTAGGAGCCCTGACAGTGTCATACACTATGTATTATAGATATATATAGTCCTAACAGCCCTGATAGTGTCATACACTATGTATAATAGATATATAGAGTCCTAGGAGCCCTGACAGTGTCATACACTATGTATTATAGATATATAGAGTCCTAGGAGCCCTGACAGTGTCATACACTATGTATAATAGATATATAGAGTCCTAGGAGCCCTGACAGTGTCATACACTATGTATAATAGATATATAGAGTCCTAGGAGCCCTGACAGTGTCATACACTATGTATTATAGATATATAGAGTCCTAGGAGCCCTGACAGTGTCATACACTATGTATAATAGATATATAGAGTCCTAGGAGCCCTGCCAGTGTCATACACTATGTATTATAGATATAAAATCTAAATTTCCAAATTAAAATAAATTTATTTGTACAGAAACAAATTATGGGATTGAATTAGCCGAATTCTCCTTTCATGGTTCATATTCTCATCCATTACATCTCTTGTATCTCTTTACAGATGATGGAGGATCGCGTCTTTCTGTCATAGAATCGAATAATAACATCATCCTTCTGGCGACCATTGGAGCCGTCTGCCCCCTGCTGGTTGTGGTGCTCGTCTACATCTTTTGGAGGTATAATATAGTAATAATAATTTTCATCTATGTTTTTTACTCCCCACATCTCAGGTTTTAGCCCCGCCCACAGTGAAACACTGCCTAAAAATTACCATATTGGAGAGGAAAAAATAATACCGAGGCCCCTCCATGGAGTTCTATGGCCATGTGTTCTATGAAGGCAGCGCCATCTGTTGCAACCTAAAGGCGAGACGTATTGATACGATTTTGCTTAATAGTCTCGGTTGCAAATCTGAAATATTTTACAAAATTCCAATTTTGTAGACTTCTGAGAGCCCCAATCACCAAACCTTCTCCTTGAAATTTGAGCGCTATCGTCTTTTTTTTTTCTTCCTTTGCTTGTTTCTTTTACTCATTGTCAGAACTGATTGAAAAACGAAATAAATAAAATTGTTAAATTCTGTTTTTATAGGAAATTTTGCCGGAAGGAGCCAAATCATCAGGTAGAAAGGTTTCTATGTTGTACATTTATATAATGTGAGAAAAATTCTATAATAACGGATTTGTGAATCTGAGCAGGACGGAGGAGGGCGCGACATAATCCAGAGCTCCGCCAGCACCGTGTCCAGGAAGGTAAAACATTACATTGTATCAATAGTAGCAACATCAATTTTGACTTCTTTTTGGGTTCTTTTTTACGTTAATCGCCCCTTTGACCCTTCCGTGGATTGTTTGATTGCTTGTACAATACACAAGAATATTCAGCCGTCTAATACATACACCATAGGCAAGATTTAATACGTGGACCAAGATGGTGGACAAGGTGGAAACCCAGCGGACCCCATTATAGTCTATGCGGTCTGTAGGTTTCTGCGGGTATCCGCTTTTTAAGTAGATTGGTTTCCTTTTTTTAGGGTCTCAAAGTGGACCCAAGAATGGAAACGTGAGCGCTGGTGTAAACCCAGCGTCGATGATCAGATGTCGCTAGTGAGCGTGGCATCTTAGTAGTTCGAAACAAATTCCTGATGCCTGACTCAACCCTATAGCGAACATGTACGGCGAATATTGGGAGGGGGTTAGAGTATGTTTTATTCTTTTCTCTTGTATCATTATATTGTTCTCTAGGTTGACGAGTCTTCAGATGCCGCCTATACTGATCTTGTGAGAAACAATGTTGCAAATGATTACGACAATATAAAGGTAAATGTAACAATGTCGCATTGTGTTGTGTCACTTTAATGTGTAATTACAAAAGCCCGCTGTCAACTTTAGTTTTTATCAATCACTTAGCAGTGTATCTGTGAAAGCCAGACAGCACATAGACCATGAACAGACAGCAGACAGACCGCGCACGGACCGCCTACAGACCGCGCACAGACCACGAACAGACAGCACACAGAGCACATACAGACCGTGCACAGTCAGTAAACAGACCGCACACAGATCGTGCAGACAGCACACAGATCCTGCAAACAGATCCTGCACAGACCGCGCACACAGACAGCACACAGACTGTTTGTTTTGTTTCACAAGTCCATAGACTTGAATGAAACAAATAGAGAAAAGAGAGAAAAAAATAAAATAATCATGCCACTATTTTTTTCTTGACACCTCCCGCTCTGTGATAAACAATGGCCATGTGAATTACCCCACTGATGCTAATGGCTCCGTGTGCGGCCTTATTTTTTTAGCACATGGACAGACCAGTAATGTGAAAGGGCCCTTAGTCATTATATAGTCTTAGGATCTTGCAGCCAGTAGTCGCACTTCATTCTGTGGTTTCATTGTGTATTGATCTGTCACTGACAATACCGCCTCTTACTTTACAGCCTATGTACCCCGCTTGGATCACAGGAGGACAGGAAGGTGCCACTTATCAAAATATATAAATCTGATCTTAGAAGTCAGCCGTCCATTTACATGACAAGGATAAATCTGATACGTATGACAATGTCTTATATAGGAGCAGACAATCGTCTAAAGCGCAAGATTCCTGCAATGTAAAGCCAGTGCTAGTCATGGACTTATGAAGAATAGTTACAATTGTTACTGTACTCACGAGATTTGGATAATTCTTACCATTCTCATTAGGGTTGAGCCGATCTTGACTTTTCAGGATCGATTTTGAAATCTGATTTCTGATCATTTTTCATTCGAACCCAATCTCGATCCCAATTCCAATCCCAATGCAAGTCAATGGGATTTTTTTACTAATCGGAGATCGGATTTTAAAAACAATCCTATTCACTATACAGCATGGTATCTAACAAGTGAACGCTTTAATTGTTAGAATCCACGCTGTGTAGTGATTTTTTTTTTTTAATCCTCTAGCTACTTAGTCCCCCCTGGTGTCCACTTACCTGCAGAGATGGCTGGTCTGGTGCCCGGTGTTCTTGTTCTTCTTCGCCTCACCGCCCCCTGACTCCCAGGTTAGGAGAGTGTGGGCGGGTTATGGTGTTGGCGGGTACCTGCCCACACTCTCCTAAGTCACAAGCCCCGCCTTCTTCCTAGCTCTTTAATACTAACCTGGGAGGCGGGGGCAGCGAAGCGAAGAAGAAAGAGAACACCGGGCACCGGACCAGCCATCTCTGCAGGTAAGTAGCTACTAGCTAGTCTCCCATTAAAATGAATGGATGCAGCCAGCGCGCAGGGGGTTAAGGTTGTGCGCCGGCTGCTTCCATTCATTCCTATGGAACCGCAGCAGAGCCTTCACACTAAGTATACACTCCACTCAGAATGAGCGGAGCGTATACTCAGTGTGAAGGCTAATATTGTTAGCTTTTCCCCCAATTCTTGGCCAGTAGCAAAGCATTGTGGGAAATAATCACCGATCCCGATCCACCTAAAAAGATCGTGTTCGGAATTCCAATCACGATCGTGAAATTTTCTCGACTGCCGATCGGAATCCGATCTTTTCCGAACACGATCGCTCAACCCTAATTCTCATAGCATGTCACTTCCTTCCCTTTCTTCCAGAGCTGCAGACTATTGTCCTGGTCCAGCACAATGTCGGCTGCTGCTCTGTTTGTCAAAATAAGCTCCTGCGTCCAAAATGTGTTCAGTGTCACGAAATGAATTTAGTGTTCATAGAATTCATTTTTGTCAGCGCAGAATTGACCATTTTGTTTTCACAGAATTCGCACACATTGTCTGGTGTTGTCTAGTTTGTGTTTTCAGAATTTTTTGTCACACAAAATAAATATTTTGCGTACAAAATTACATTTTGTCATAAACAGCAGCGAGTAAGTTGCAGTTTGTTCACATGGTGAAAGGGGTCAAACAGAATGTTATTTTCTGACAATGTAAGTTTTTTATTTTGTACAGTCGATGATACTAAACACATTGGGAGCAATGTATCAATCAGTGTGTTCCAGTTTTGGTGTCATTTGCACTAAAAGCAGCCGTGCGCACAATTGATTGCATAAACACAACATAAATGATGTAAGTAGATTGTGTGAGTATTCTTGGGTACGCAGAGTATTTTGTGTTACTATAATACAGTTTGTGGTTATGATATATGTTTACTGTATTCTGTGGTTACAAGTTGTGCTGTGCATAAATAACAGCCCATAATATTCAAGGTGGTGACTAGAGATGAGCCTGCGGCCGGCCGCTTCCATTCATTCCTATGGGTGTGTGCTATTCGAAACGTCCGTTCATCTCTAGTGGTGACTTTTACCTCTTTATACCACATAAGATACACAACAGTGCCCTGCCCGGCTGTGAAAAAAGTGCTTGGATCTGCTCGATCAGCTGGGACATTGTTGTCTTCAGTAAGGTCGCATGATCTCATTCTGGCTCCGTAAAATCTATACAAGTTTATGTACAGGTCCCTGATTTCCGTCATGACTCTCCACAGGGGGAGACAGTAACTTCTATCATTAACTGCTGATGTAAAAAATATGCAAATCTAATCTCCAGGATTTAATTAGGAGAATAGTGCACTCTGTACGGCGCCCTCTAGAGGGCAGCCTCCTTAATATCATGCATGACTCAGTTAATAAGCCTATTAAAATGATGCAGAGTTTATTGCCAAATTAGTATTTCTATTCCAAAAGGAACAGATTCCCAGCTATGGACAGCGCTGTTTCGGTCTTTTGGGCCTCCTCAGCATAGCGCAGGGATACTGATTTGGCAGAGTGACAGACTATAGATCAGGGTCAGGAGATAATCATACACATTAGGGAGAGTGTGTGCCTACATAGGCAGTACGGAGACTTACAAGTCATTCCTGCTCCTCTAGGGATTCTGGGTAAAAAAATATGCAAATCTATTCTCCAGGATGTAATTAGGAGAACAGTGCACTCTGTATGCTGCCCTCTAGAGGGCAGCATCCTTAACATCATGCATGACTCAGTTAATAAGCCTACTAACATGAAGCGGATCAGACAGTTCCCATCACACAGTTATAAGCAGAGACTCATTTTGTTGAATTTTCTTGGCTTTCTCCGTCCATTTCAAAGAAAGTTGTTTGGCGCGAGCCAGTAGGGCTAGTATTATATTCTAATTATACTATTCGGACCCAGCAGAGGCCCAGGGACGGTGTGGAAACATAATGAATACCTATACTCACCACCTCCGGGCTCCCTCTGATGTCACTTCCCTTGAGCACCACCGAGGCTTGTGATTGGGTCTCAGCGGTCACATGGATCTTGCTGACATCATTATGCTTTAACACATGATATAACAAATGTCTGTGACAATAAATATATAATCTAATGAAGGATTGTTACTATGATGAAGGGGCAGGGGCAAAATACAGGAGCAATGTTAGCACAGATATAACATGTGGGAGATGAGGATGAGATGATCTTGTAATAGCCCCACCATGGGGGACATTCAGGAGGTAAGAACTGAGACCTCTCCAAATAAAGGAAGTCATGTGATGAACTCATCGTGACCCGAGTAGTGAGTGTACAAGAGAGTACATAAGAACTTAAAAGGGAACAACTCCCCAACATTGCGGTCACAGACAATGGAGTGCTGCGAGGGAGAAGATGTTGCTTTTTCAGGAAATAACACAAGTCCCTTCCTCAAATCTCTAAGACAGAGGAGCGAGCTCATGGTGCTGCTGTCTGAGGAGCCACAGTAACATACAAAGCAGGTAAGTAGTAAGTCTATTGATGTCTTTACTGAAATCAGTGATATTTATCACCTGCATCCCCCTCCTCCCCCTCCCCTCTGTCTTCTACTTATTACTATTAGAGATTTGGGAGGAATGAGTTGAGTTCTGACACTTTGGAGGCAGGAAAATGGAACAGCAGGCGGCATGTTTTATAGTTTTCATATACTTATCTATAGAATAATGTGCAAAAGTTTTAGGCTGTTTTAGAAACTGCCTCAAAGTAAGGATGTTTTCAGACATAGGATTAATAGATTCTACCTCAATATGAGGCGGAGATCGCGTCGGGAGGCTGAAAAAACATAAAGGTTTTGATTGAATAAATAAAAATGAATATAAATAAAATAAAAATAATTATAAATAAAATACAAATAAATGTAGAAATAAAATAAATTAAATAAATAAATAAATATAAACTAGTCATGTAATAGAAACATTCTCCATTTATCTTTTAAGTATATGAAATATAATCCTCGACATGACCCAGAGGCGCAGACGTAATGTCACTAAAATATTGTCATTTGTATTACTGGACCTTCCAGAAGCCACAATAGTCGTGGCCAAGTATAGAGATTGAAAAGACTAATGAAGACTGAAGGAAAGGGTCTCAAACCAAAAGGAGATGTGTAACAAAACTAGAGGTAACTTAACCATGTTGTCACCAGACTGTTCCACATAGACATAGGGGCGGAGCCTCAATACACGGGAGGAGCCTGAAATCCATGTACAGAATAGGTAGAATGTCCCTGGCACCTTTGATAACAATGTGGTATGTATCTCTTAGCTCAGGTTTTCCTATTTTGTGAATTTATTTTATCTTTCAGATGTGTCCAAGACCGAGTTTGGAGTTGGTGTTTAGTCACCGACAAGCAGTAGAGAATGGCCGGTGTAAAGCAGATGTTTCTTCTCATCGTCTTTCAAGGTAAGAAGAACTCAATATACAAATGTAACCAGATAGAATGTTACATTGTAACTCCGGCCTCATGTGCTGCTGATTGTTTCCAGGCTTCTATCTGGGTTCTGTAGGTCAGCGATGGACGTTCCCTTCTACAATGGTGGCTCTGATCGGCTCCTGTGTGGAGATTCCTTGTACATATCATCCTGTCAGGGACTCAGGAAACTCCAGCACTAGATGGTACATATATAAAACAGTGGGTTATCCAGAGGTCCTAAACACCAAGGACTCATCATCAGTAATGAAGGATTACAGAGGCCGAACCTCACTGGTACCAGGAGAGAACAGCTGTACCCTGCGGATAGACCCCGTGAGGAGAGAAGATGATCAGGACTATTATCCAGGAATAGCAGAAGATAATGAGACAAATGCATATGAGAAACAAGGCAGATATGTCCGGCTCGATGTCACAGGTGAATATCTCGCAGATTATTGACAATGTTTTACATGTCTTTGTAAGGAACGATAATGGAAAACAAACCCAGTGTAGTAGAATCAGGACTCTATATTGTCCCCTATCTGTCCTCTACCATTACCGTGCAGTCCAGCGGCACCTGGGGCTTGTTCCAGTGCAAATCCTGGCCGTGTGTTACCGTTGAGGCCAATCATTGGCCTCAGCAGCCTATGGAAAGGAACCCCAGCATCGCTCACATATGTCCCATACATCACTCACATATGTCCCATACATCACTCACATATGTCCCATACATCACTCACGTATATATGTTCCTTAGTCTGCTGACACTGGAGCACCCGGGGAAGGTGAGAAGTGCGTTGCAATTTTTTTTCTTCCCTTAGTAAATCCATAGGGAAAACGGCGCTTTTTTTTTTTTTTTTTTTTTTTTAGCATTTTACTTATATGAATGATAAATGTTTGAATTGTCTCAGCCTTAAGATCAGTGTTTGTTGAGGATTCATTTACCAGTGTTAGGCCTGGTTTGCATCTGTGTTCGGTAATCCGTTCGAAGAGTCCGAAGGGGATACCAAACGCATTGGGAAGTGGAGAGCTTGTGAGGGCACATGGACCCCATAGACTATAATGGGGTCCGTGTGCTTTCCACAGAACATGCGGACGGAAAAGAACTTCACGATCTACATTCATGTTTGCATGACTCGTGCGGAAAGCACATGGACCCCATTATAGTCTATAGGTCCGTGTGCTTTCATAAGCTTTCCTCTTGCCATGGGTATTCCGTTCGGGGGATCCCCATGAAGACTCTCCAAGCAGATTACAATATAATGTAACAATTTATTTTACAATTTTTCAGAATCTCCAGGAATTGTTGATCTTTCTGGTTCTTGGATTATGAAAGAAGGAGAAGCCGCCACTATAAGATGTTCTGTAGATCACACGTGTCGCTCCAGTCCTCCTTCTCTACAATGGAACAAACCTGGTCAGATTAAGAGGCAATCGGTGGAGATTTCTGGAGGATCCTGGAGAGAAGAATCAGAACTGACTTATATTCCTTCCTATGTGGATGATGAGAGTTCTGTTCAGTGCACGACTATATATCCTAATGGACGAAGAACTGAGAAATCAGGAACACTAGACATTATCTGTATGTATTATACGGGAACCATTGTCATTTCATTAAAGGGGTAACAAACATTTGTAGATGACTTGTAGGAGATGACTTGGGAATTCCTTCTTTTGGCACTAAAAAGATTCTAGTAGAAAAAGTTGTCCTGCTCATTCACAAAGAAAATCCTCTGTAATGTTTTCATTATTAACCCCTTACACAGGGGTTTCGATAAAAATAGATGCAATCCTTGGAAAATCATTGTACTGCTTTTAATTCCATCCGCAGTTGCTCCAAAAAATGTGACCATCACCATTAATGGAAACCAGGAACTAATGGAAGGCAGTGATGTGACGTTACAATGTAACAGCTTCTCCAAACCTGTGGTATATGAGTATGAATGGTACAAAGGGAAAACCAGATTACCAGACAGAGGACGGGAGATGACAGTGTATAATGTGACCGGGGACATGGAGCCCTATTCCTGTACTGCCATAAATCGTGTGGGGAGAGGAGAGTCAGCCCCGGCACAGATCCCTGTACTACGTATGTATACATTATTACATATAACTTTGTAATGTGTTAGCCAGTGGATATGAAATATAAAAATTGAGAGTTGATACCTTTTTTAATGGCCAACCAAAAGGTTGACAGATTGCAAGCTTTCGCGGCTGCTAAGGCCCCTTCGTCAGGCATGGTATAACACAATTTCTGAAAGACACACAGGAATAGATAGTTTGGTGGGAGAGGAGATGGTAATTAGTAGAGAGGAGCGAGTACTATTCGAAACTGCACGCTTAACCCCCTGTGTGCCAGCTGCGTCCATTCATTCCTATTTGAGCATGCTGCCATTTCGAATAGCACTTGCCCATCTCTAGTAATTAGTAGTCACCATCACCTGCAGCACATCTAATGTGGTGTATTTAATATAATGCACCAATGTCCCACAGAAGGCCTGTATGTAGGGGAGACTGGCCAGAAACTTATAACGCGGATCAACCCACACCGCCACATGATTACAGAGCAGAGAATGGACCACCCCGTGCCAAAACACAAATTTTGGTTTTAAGGGGAAATTTCAAATCCAAACAAGATAGGTGAGTGTGTGAGTATAAACGTATGACCTTGTTGGACACACTCCTGGGGGGTTGAATCTGTCACATGGGTTTATGTCCTTCTACAGGAACAAGCCATCACATCACTGATCAAGGCCACTCTTTGAACTGATTAGGGCCTTGTGAACTGAGGATTTGTTGACTTGTGTGTACCAATTCCCATCTACTCTCCCTCCTATGTGTCTTTTTGCATAAATATACATCCTTCAGGAATTGTGTTATACCATGCCTGACCAAGGGGCCTGACGAAGGGGTGACGGGTAGGGTTGAGTGATTGCCGATCGAGCAAATTTCATGATTGGCTGGAAAATGATCGGAAATCGGATTTTGAAATCTCAAGATCGGCTCAACCCTAAAAGTGACTTTTCCCATAGAGAAGCATTGACTAGTGTTGAGCGATTGGGATTGGAAAAGATCGGATTCCGATCCATGATCGAGCAAATTTCACGATCGGGATCGGCTGGAAAATGATCGGAAATCTGATTTTAAAATTGATCCTGAAATCTGAAGATCGGCTCAACCCTAATGACTGGTAGCGATGGTGAGCAAGACCACTAGGAGATATATATTATATACTCTCCATGATATAATAACCAGACTGTATCTCCTATCTCCTCATCACCTCCGCTCTGTATACTGTGTACAGCCTCACTGTATCCGCTATACTGGATCCGTGTGGGACTGTTGTAATAAGGCACAGCCATGGCTGCCCAAATAATAAGATACTAATATGGAGAGCTGAGCGAGCCGTCTTGTGTGAAAATATCTTTCTCATATGGTGAAACATTGTAGCAGGAAAAAGAATTCAAAAGAGCTGAAGTGACACTTTATCACAGTTTCAGTTCCTATAAAAATCAGAGTGAAAAACAAAGTATCAAAGTATCAGACATTGCCCAAAATGATATAAATGAATAGAACATCTGGCCATGAAATAGACATCTCACACAGCCCCGTATACAGAGATATATAAGAAATACAGATGTCACAATATAATAACTAGAGAGGAGCGAATCTTCCAAAAATTCTGTTCGGCAGCTTCGCCAAATTTATTTTTAAATGCTTCGATATGATTCGATCCAAGTTAATTTTCATGTATTAACAATTAATAACACATGTATTGCAGTCTATAGGGGACTGTCTCACTTCTAGGCAGGATCAACCAGGTACTGGAGGCTACTAGCAGTCCAGGGTCACTGGCCAGACCCCAGGCTGCAGAAGATGCATATCTGCATCCCCTGATCTTGCCGTGGGGGACATGTATTATGGCGGAACCCCTTGGATGCCCCAGCTATGTTTGAATGCATCATCCAAGGGGATAAAACACCTGATCAGGGCTGTGCTACGACCCGGGGGTTTATGAAGCAGTTACGCGAGTAATCTCAGGACTAGGGTTGCGCTGATCTTGACTTTTCAGGATCTATTTTTGAAATCTGATTTCTGATCATTTTTCATTCGAACTCGATCCCAATTCCGATCCCAATGCAAGTCAATGAGATTTTTTTACTAATCGGAGATCGTATTTTAAAAACATTCCTATTCACTATACAGAATGTAATATAACAATTGAACGCTTTAATTGTTAGAATCCATGCTGTGTAGTGATTTTTTTAATCACTAAGTAGCCTTTTTTTTTTTTTTTTTTTAATCCTCTGGCTACTTAGTCCCCCCTGGTGTCCACTGGCTGGTCTGGTGCCCGGTGTTCTCGTTCTTCTTCGCCTCACTGCCCCCTGCCTCCCAGGTTAGGAGAGTGTGGGCGGTACTGGGAGGGGAGACGTCACGTCTCCCCGCCCTGTACCCGCCCATACTCTCCTAAGCCACAAGCCCCGCCTTCTTCCTAGCTCTTTAACACTAACCTGGGAGGCGGGGGCAGTGAGGCGAAGAAAAACGAGAACACCGGGCACCGGACCAGCCATCTCTGCAGGTAAGTAGCTACTAGAGATGTTAGCTAGTCTCCCATTAGAATGAATGGATGCAGCCGGCGCGCATGGGGCCTGTGTGCTGGCTGCTTCCATTCATTCCTATGGAATCGCAGCGGAGCCTTCAAACTGAGTATGCACTCCGCTCAGAATGGCCAGTAGCAAAGCATTGTGGGAAATAATCACTGATCTCGATCCCACCTAAAAAGATCGTGTTCGGAATTCCGATCGTGATCGTGAAATTTTCTCGATCAATGATTGGAATCCGATCTTTTCCGAACACGATCGCTCAACCCTACTCAGGACATATAATGGCAGCCGGACAGATTCTACTAAGTGCTTTTTTTTTTTTTTTAAATATAGATTGTCAGCCCACGTAGGGTTCACAATGTACATTTTTCCCTATCAGTATGTCTTTGGAGTATGGGATGGAAAACCACACAAACACGGGGAGAACATACAAACTCCTTGCAGATAGTTTTTTGCCCTTGGCGGGATTCGAACCAAGGACTCCAGCGCTGCAAGGCTGCAGTGCTAACCACTGAGCCACCGTGTGGCCCCAGATTCTACTAAGTGCTTTGTCATTTTCTCCGGCTGCGGCTGAGCTCTCAGAGTGATATTTTCTGAGCGCCCTCTTTGAGGCTTGTAGGGTTCCTTTAGCTCTATGTCTTCAGTGACTGAGAGCGACCACAAGATGTGAAACTGAGATCATGTGGTTTAGGTTTCTCTAGGTCATTGAAATTAAAGAAACAACGCCTAATGACAGCCCTTATGTGTAAATCTCAGCTTAAAGCCGTCGCTGGCTAATAGGGTTGAGCGATCGGGATCGGCTTGAAAATGATTGGAAATCGTATTTTGAAATCTCAAGATCAGCTCAACCCTAAAAGTGACTTTTCCCATAGAGAAGCATTGAATAGGGTTGAGCAATAGGGATTAGAAAAGATCGGATCCTGATCGGCGATCGAGCAAATTTCACGATCGGGATCGGAAATCGGATTTTAAAATCGATCCTGAAATATCAAGATCGGCTCAATCCTACTGGCTAACTTAATGTGGTCCAGGTTAGGCCGGTTGTAGACGTCTATGCTGCAACCAGATTGCTGTGAATTAAAAGTATGGGTTGCCCAGGGGGAATGTGAGAATGTCCCTATGTGCCACTCATACATGGGCCACGGGCTTCGGCAACTCCTTTCATTAATGAATAGGAGCTATGGAATCACAGGCTGCAAAATAGGACAAGAATAGGACCTGTTCTATCTGATCTGTCACGTTGTGTGTACGGGCCCATAGAAAAGAATGGGCCAGTGTACTAACCCTGAAATACTAGGATAGCACACTGACCCGCACCACAGTCGTCTGTGATCAACCTTCCTTCAGTGGTTCAGACCAACATGTCTCTCCATATAGTGTATATTTTTGCTTTTATACAGTAAATCGGGTCTATGAATCCTCAGGGGTGGAGGTCTAGTTGTGCCTGTTCTCTCTCCTGCT
Source organism: Leptodactylus fuscus (assembly GCF_031893055.1). NCBI lineage: Eukaryota > Metazoa > Chordata > Amphibia > Anura > Leptodactylidae > Leptodactylus > Leptodactylus fuscus. The sequence goes on along the minus strand of NC_134270.1, from coordinate 174,760,854 downwards.
CATAGACCTTCTATTTCTAGTATTTACATTGATTTCTATTAACCCTTTCTATTCTGCAGTTCCACCACAACATGTGACCGTCACCATCCTTGGTAATGGCCAAATAATGGAAGGGACTGATGTGACCTTAGTCTGCACCTCCATCTCCAGGCCCGAAGCCACAGAGTATGAATGGTACAAGGGACGGAACAAAACTAGGTTACCATACACCGGATGGAAGATGACAGTGTATAATGTGACCGGGAACATGGAGCCCTATTCCTGTACTGCCATAAATCGTGTGGGGAGAGGAGAGTCAGCCCTGACAGAGATCCCTGTACTATGTATGTATATAGCATGGAGCTCTGGGTGGTCACTGTATACTGAATATTTTATGCTTTGCATTATTTTTGTATACAGATGAAATGTACATTAATCCTGAAGAATATGCACAACCCAGGGCTGATCCCAGTGTGGCTATAGCAGCCAATCCACAGGAGAAATCACAGATCGTTTTGTTTATTTGCTTCTACAGACATAGCCATCTTCAACTTGAATCGGATAACTCGCTGCACCGTCATACGTTCTAACAAAAGCCATTGAAGTCAATAGGAAAAATGTTGAGTTAAAGTGATTAGAAATTGGTTACTTAAGACAAAACTAATGTTAAACTTTGCTACATTTGTGTTAAATCCATGGATATAAACCTGGCCTTAAGGGGGCGCTACAGTTGCCACTGATAATGTGCCCTGTGGCTGTCACTCATGGAGCACTATTATATAAATATCTAGTGATTGTTTTTTTTTTTTTTTAATCACTAAGTAGCCAGAGGATTTTTTTTTTAATCCTCTGGCAACTTAGTCCCCCCTGGTGTCCACTTACCTGCAGAGATGGCTGGTCCGGTGCCCGGTGTTCTCGTTCTTCTTCGCCTCGCTGCCCCCGCCTCCCAGGTTAGAGTCACGTCACGTCTCCCCGCCCTGTACCCGCCCACACTCTCCTAAACCACAGGCCCCACCTTCTTCCTAGCTCTTTAACACTAACCTGGTAGGCGGGGGCAGCGAGGCGAAGAAGAACAAGAACACCGGACACTGGACCAGCCATCTCTGCAGGTAAGTAGCTACTATAGATGTTAGCTAGTCTCCCATTAGAATGAATGGATGCAGCTGGTGCGCAGGGGGTTAAGGCTGTATGCCGGCTGCTTCCATTCATTCCTATGGAACCGCAGCGGAGCCTTCACACTGAGTATATACTCCACTCAGAATGAGCGCAGCGTATACTCAGTGTGAAGGCTAACAATGTTAGCTTTTCCCACAATGCTTGGCCAGGAGCAAAGCATTGTGGGAAATAATCACTGATCTAAAACGATCGTGTTCGGAATTCCGATTGCGATTGTGAAATTTTCTCTGAATCCGATCTTTTCTGAACACGATCGCTCAACCCTAATTGCGACCCAGAGATTGCTATAACCATTACAACAAATTGTAGCAATGTCATGGCACCTTTGTATTTCAATCCAACTCCATTCTCTAACATGAGTGGGAAGGATTGGTGGGGTGACATGGCAATCTTTGGTTGTGCAATGGCCCAATTCACTGCATAGCCGGAGCCTTATCCATACATTGCAGCTATTACTATCATGTGGACACAATGTATAGTCATGGTGTGGTTCCAGATTCCTCCTATAGTCTCTGCAGTCCCCCTTATACCAGGGTAACTCGATTTAGAAAAGCAATATCCAGCTAGGATCCCCCTTTAGTGTGATTTTAGTTGTTTTGCATCCTCTTCTGGTTCATATTTCCATCCATGACATTTCTTGTCTGTCTTTGCAGATAGCGGAGGATCCGGTCATTCTGGTATAGAATCTAATTGTAACATTATCCTTCTGGCGACCATTGGCACAGTCTGCCCCCTGCTGGTGGTGGTGGTGCTGGTCTACTTGTGTTGGAGGTAGGATGTGATAATAATGAAGATTTCTATGAAGTTTAGACATTTCTGTAAAGGGAATGTGTTGCCATTTTTAAATTATATTTATTAAAATCACATTTTTTCATTATCGGAATCCATTCCTGATTTTGGTGTCAAAAACTGCAATAAAAATCCCAACCGTGAAAAAATGGTGACAAATAGAACATGTTAGTGCCTGAATTTTTGATGATCGTTCCTATACGAGTTACTATCATATAGTAGGATGTTACTGTGCGCCGTGTTATTTGTATCTGACCGCCATCATGTGGCTTCTATGTGGTCATGTGTGATATGAATCCAGCGCCATCTGCTGGAAGATAACCATGACACCAGAGGAATGCATAGATTTTTTTTTTCCAATATTTTCGTCTTGCTTGTGCACAATAAAAAAATTCTAGTTAAAAATTGTGACTTGTTTTGTAGAAACCGATCCCAGAACGCGACAAGCAGCGAGGTAAATGGTTACTATATTGTATGTTTACTGTATATATTGTGAAACTGAATTCTATAATAATGAACTTGTATAAGCTCAACATGAGCAGGGGGCGACTAGAGATTGGTTCTCAATGACCTGAATTCCACCAAAATATTCCAAAAGTTTTGGAACTGAAAGAGAAATTCTTGTACTGAGGGATCTCTTCGGACCCCATACAAAAATTGGTGGTAAACAGATCTAGCCCTGATCGTGACATCCTCCAGTCTGTCTGGGAGGACATGAAGAGACAGACGGATTGGACAAGCCTCTATCCACAGAAGATCTGGGCTTATTCTCCAAGATGGTGGGAACAGCCTCCCTGCCCAGTTCTGCCAAAAACTGTCTGCAAGTGCTGAGAAGAACTGATGGAGGGCAAAGGGCAAAGGGCAAAGGTCACACCAAATATTGATTTGCAAAGTATTGACGAGTGTCAATTGTTATAAAGGGGTTCAAGAGAGTTTTATTTCATTCTCTGATATTTTGTATTACTATTTTTTTTCTAGGCTCCTGATTTTCCAAACGCCACATATACAGATCTGGTCATAGACAATACTACAAGTGAATATGAAGAATTAAAGGTAAATGTAATAATATAAGGGCAGAGAAAACTCACCAACACAAATCTGAAGGTGACTGATATGACGTATTATATAATGTATTGTCTTCTGTGTATTGATAACCTATGTAACTGGCTATTCTGTGATATCATTGTGTATTGATAACCTATGTAACTGGCTAGTCTGTGATATCATTGTGAATTGATAACCTATGCAACTGGCTAGTCTGTGATATCATTGTGTATTGATAACCTATGTAACTGACTATTCTGTGATATCATTGTGTATTGATAACCTATGCTAGTCTGTGATATCATTGTGTATTGATAACCTATGCAACTGGCTAGTCTGTGATATCATTGTGTATTGATAACCTATGTAACTGACTATTCTGTGATATCATTGTGTATTGATAACCTATGTAACTGACTATTCTGTGATATTATTGTGTATTGATAACCTATGCTAGTCTGTGATATCATTGTGTATTGATAACCTATGTAACTGACTATTCTGTGATATCGTTGTGTATTGATAACCTATGCTATTCTGTGATATCATTATGTATTCATAACCTATGTAACTGACTATTCTGTGATATCATTGTGTATTGATAACCTATGTAACTGACTATATCATCTCTTACTTACAGCCTGTGATCCCCCCTAAGATCGCAGGAGGACATGGAGGCGCCACTTTCCAAACTATGTAAAACTATTCTAAGACGTCAACCATGTATTTACAACACAAGAATAAACCGGAGGCGTACAACAATATTTCACTGTATTTTGTAGGAGAAGACAAATGTGTAAAGATGGACAAGACATTTGGTGTGGTCTACTTCAGTGGCACAGTCTAAAGAATAACTTGGCTTCCTTCATGTTCTTCCACCGGCTCAGGCTGTTGTCCTGTCCCAACTCTCTGTTTGTACAAACAGGATCCTGTGTATAAGCATAAGCCCGCCACAACCTGGTCAGCTGCTCTTCTTCATACATGATATAGTTTTAATCAATGTCAATCATTGGATTATCCAACTTGGTTTTCATATTAATGAACAACTAGCACATATTTACTTGCTGAAATTATGTGTATTCTTTTGGATCCACAGATTCCATATGCTAGCTTTTATTCCTATACTTATATTCCTTTAAAAACTTTTCTCAGTCATCAACTCTCTGGTCTACGGGGAGGGAGTCTCCCTTTTCTCCACTGCATGTTCTTTAAGGGACATCTTAACCTCACTACAAAAAAGCCCTAAGAGTGTCCTACACTATGTTTTATAGATAGGTTCCTAGGAGCCCTAAGAGTATTCTACACTATGTTTTATAGATAGGTTCCTAGGAGTCCTAAGAGTATTCTACACTATGTTTTATAGACAGGTTCCTAGGAGTCCTAAGAGTATTCTACACTATGTTTTATAGATAGTTCCTAGGAGTCCTAAGAGTGTCCTACACTATGTTTTATAGATAGGTTCCTAGGAGTCCTAAGAGTATTCTACACTATGTATTATAGATAGGTTCCTGGGAGCCCTAAGAGTATTCTACACTATGTTTATAGATAGGTTCCTAGGAGCCCTAAGAGTATTCTACACTATGTATTATAGATAGGTTCCTAGGAGCCCTAAGAGTATTCTACACTATGTTTATAGATAGGTTCCTAGGAGCCCTAAGAGTATTCTACACTATGTATTATAGATAGGTTCCTAGGAGTCCTAAGAGTATTCTACACTATGTATTATAGATAGGTTCCTAGGAGTCCTAAGAGTATTCTACACTATGTTTTATAGATAGGTTCCTAGGAGTCCTAAGAGTATTCTACACTATGTTTTATAGATAGGTTCCTAGGAGCCCTAAGAGTATTCTACACTATGTATTATAGATAGGTTCCTGGGAGCCCTAAGAGTATTCTACACTATGTTTTATAGATAGTTCCTAGGAGTCCTAAGAGTGTCCTACACTATGTTTTATAGATAGGTTCCTAGGAGTCCTAAGAGTATTCTACACTATGTTTTATAGATAGGTTCCTAGGAATCCTAAGAGTATTCTACACTATGTTTTATAGATAGGTTCCTAGGAATCCTAAGAGTATTCTACACTACGTTTTATAGATAGGTTCCGAGAAGCCCTGAGAGTATTCTACACTATGTTTTATAGATAGGTTCCTAGGAGCCCTAAGAGTGTTCTACACTATGTTTAAAGCCAATTTGGTTCATTCCATACGTGTTCGACCTGAAACAAACTTTGTGACTGAACCATCCAAACCTGAAGTATAAGAAATCTTGAGTGGTTCACCAATCTCTAATCAAGACATTATATTACACTACTGATCACTCTATACCCATATTGATCAGGATACTGTGTGATACTTGTGGTCTTGCTCATAAATATAAGTATAGATTTAGCTCTTCATGTGAATATTTATCTGGACACTGAGTCAGTATTGATCTAGACAGTCAAGAACACGATTGCACTGGGATCTCTGGATCTAAATATCTCTGTTGTGTTCCAGAAAAAAGATATTATAAAATAAAGGAAATCAACATCACATAAAAATGCTATAAGATATGTGAGGACTAAGCAGTACAAGAAGGAGCATGTCAGACAATAAAAGGGAACACAACCACCAGGACTGCAGTCATGAGTAATGCGAGGGAGTAGAGTGTATATATATATTCTGTAAATAGTGCACTATTACTACATCACTTCCCCAAATGTCGAAACCATATTGATGAGAGCAGTATATCCCCTGTAAGCCAATGGCCGACCAGGTAATGGAGGGGGTGTACATGTCACCCAGACTGCTCAGGTTGGTGAGATGAGAAAACTCCAGGAATGTTTGTTCTCAGGAGACAACTTTTGTCTGCTGAGCATTTTGGTAAATGCTCAGTATTGGGCTGGATTTTCAGGAATGACAGGTAGGATTGGTAGTGAGACCTGTCATTCCACCCCCCTCCAGTCCACACTTTGGGGATGTTCCAGCAGCGACTCAGCCAAGGAGGCTTAAGAAGTTGCTCGAGCAGCAACACTTTGGCAGAGTTTGGCTGGGGAGCTGACAGAGGGGTCATATTTTTGGAGCCGTGTCCTGAATGATTCTACTGCCTTTTGGATTTCTGTTCTTCTAGGTGAGGTCACCTATTCTAGGTTTAGTTAGTGCCTAGCCGGGCAGGGATTTATTTTTATATTGTTTCCTTTTGTTGCTGCACTACCTTTTTGAGTGAAAATAAAACTCTACCTTTGTTTTGGACTAAAAAAAACTGGACTTGTGTGTCTATGCCCCCCCCCACCTAGCAACTCCAGACCCTGACACCCCATATTGATCAGGACACAGTATAATCATATTGACGAGGGAATTGTGTAACCATATTGATCAGGGCACTGCATACACATATTAATTGGGGCATTGTATAATGATATTGGTCAGGATATTGTGGGGAAGTTAGCTTGGTAAAAGCAGTGGTGCGGACCCAAAAAGTGAAGACAGGGACACGAACTATGCAGCCAACTGGTTTATTTGGAAAAAGTCAGGAAAATAAATAAACCTTCACTTCAGGCAAAAAATAAAAAACCTGCTCGTCTGAGCAACTAACTAAACAGCAGGCTAACCTCACTATACATGTGGCTTACCTCCATCCACACAAACAAAACAGGAGCAATACAGTCTCATCGGACTCAGGGTTACAGGACAGAACCATGCACCTAATGGATCTGCCCTGCAATGCAAGAGCTGCTGCCTTTTTTGGCGCAGTAATGAGCCCAGAATCTAAATCTGAGGCTACTCCAGATCTGCCCTGCACATATGTTAGAAACCTGGGACTGATATATCTGGACTCCAGCACTCTGCCTGTCACCTTCTCACAATATGTATAACAATATTGATCAGGGCACTGTATTATATTAATCAGGGTACTGTAAATGGCTACATACAATGTATATGGTACCCTGACCGATATGGTTACATAGTGTCCTTATCAATATACATATTTAGTGGCCTGATCAATATGGTTATACAGTGCTGTCTAATGATATTGATCAGGACACTGTATAACCATATTGATCCGAGCAATCTAAAACCATATTGATCAAGGCTATCTATACCCATGTTGATCAGGGCTATCTATAACCATATTGTTCAGGGCTATCTATAACCATATTGATCAGGGCTATCTATAACCATATTGATCAAGGCTATCTATAACCATATTGATCAGGGCTATCTATAACCATATTGATCAAGGCTATCTATAACCATATTGATCAGAGCTATCTATAACCATATTGATCAGGGCTATCTATAACCATATTGATCAGGGCTATCTATAACCATATTGTTCAGGGCTATCTATAACCATATTGATCAGGGATATCTATATCCATATTGATCAAGGCTATCTATAACCATATTGATCAAGGCTATCTATAATCATATTGATCAGAGCTATCTATAACCATATTGATCAGGGCTATCTATAACCATATTGATCAGGACACTGTATAACCATACTGATCAGGGCACTGTATAACCATATTGATCAGGGCTATCTATAACCATATTGATCAGGATACTGTGTGATACGTTCGGTCTTGCACATATAAGTATAGATTTAGCACTTCATGTGAATATTTATCTGGACACTGAAAGTCAGTATTGATCTAGACAGTCAAGAACACAATTGCACTGGGATCTCTGGATCTAAATGTCTCTGTTGTGTTCCAGAAAAAATTATATAAAATAAAGGAAATCAATATCATATAGAAATGTTATAGATTATGTGAGGACTGAGCAGTACAAGAAGGAACATGTCAGATAATAAAAGGGAACACAACCACCGAAACTGCAGTCATGAGTAATGCGAGGGAGTAGAGTGTATATATATATATATATATATATATATATATATATATATATATATATATATATTCTGTAAATAGTGCACTATTACTACATCACTTCCCCAAATGTCGAAACCATATTGATCAGGACACTGTATAGCCATATTGATCAAGGCACTGTATAACTATATTGATCAGGACACTGTATAGCCATATTGATCAGGGCACTGTATAACTATATTGATCAGGGCACTATATAGCCATATTGATCAGGACACTGTATAACTATATTGATCAGGACACTGTATAACTATATTGATCAGAGCACTGTATAACAATATTGATCAGGGCACTGTATAACAATATTGATCAGGACACTGTATAACTATATTGATCAGAGCACTGTATAACAATATTGATCAGGGCACTGTATAACAATATTGATCAGGACACTGTATAACCATATTGATCAGGGCACTGTATAACTATATTGATCAGGACACTGTATAGCCATATTGTTCAGGGCACTGTATAACTATATTGATCAGGGCACTATATAGCCATATTGATCAGGACACTGTATAACTATATTGATCAGGACACTGTATAACTATATTGATCAGGACACTGTATAGCCATATTGATCAGGACACTGTATAACTATATTGATCAGGACACTGTATATCTATATTGATCAGGGCACTGTATAGCCATATTGATCAGGGCACTGTATAACTATATTGATCAGGACACTGTATAACAATATTGATCAGGACACTGTATAACTATATTGATCAGGACACTGTATAGCCATATTGATCAGGGCACTGTATATCTATATTGATCAGGGCCTTGTGTAACATTATTGGTCTTACCCATAAACTTCATCTTTGCTATGTAATATCTTAGCTTTCCCTTTTTCTTTACAGCTCTATTACCTTGGTCATCTTTAACCCCTTCCCACTCTGCACCATACTGTTACGTCACACTGAGCATATGGTTAATACTCAGTGCCATAATATTACAGTGCTAGTAAGAGCTGTGTCTCTGCCATTACTTCCGGGTCTCTGCTGTGTTACACAACCGAGTCCCGGGATTAGCCTCAGGAGACAGAAAATACTCCCTTCAGATGCCGTGATCAAAATCAATCCTGGCATCTGGGTGGTTCAGGGACAAGTTCACCACCACCCCTCAGATTTGCCACTATGAGATTGTGGATTCTGTCTATAAGGGACTATGGTCTGACACCAAAACTCATACTCTTCCTTGTGATGCGCGCCAGATGCTGGGGTCATGCTGAATGTATGGGTAACCCAGATTTCCCTGCCGCTCTCCGCTCCCCTTTCCTGTTTTATTCTGTAGGTCGCCCAATCCTAAGATTCCAACTGGTTTTATCGACTACTTCTCCTCTTCCTTGTGCCGAGTTGTTAGCACTGGCTCCACATCCCGACTCTTCTACCTATCGATGGCAGTACAATCAACTCTCTCATTTCTATACTTCGTTGAAATTGTATAATAACTAGAGATGAGCGAGTAGTATTGGATCGGATACTACAGTATTCAAAATATTCGTACTCAATCGAATACTACTCGCTATTCGCAGTAAATATTCAATTCAGAGCCAGCGTTGATTGGCCGAATGCTATACTCTGTATAGCATTCAAGCAATCAATGCTGGTTCTACAGCAGGCTCGTCCTTGCTAGTCGGGAGAGCTGGCAGCTGTTACGAGGGAGCTTACTTTTTGTCATAAGAATGAATAGACCAGCATTGATTGGCCAGTGTACAGCATTCAGCCAATCAAAGCTGGCTTTGCCAGAGGCTCGTCTGTGAGAAGATCAGACCAGCAGAACCAGCGTTGATTGGCCGAATGCTGTACACTGTACAGCATTTGGCCAATCAACACTGGTCAATGCATTCCTATGAGAAAAAGTCAGCTCCCTCATAACAGCAAGCTGCCAGCTCTCCCGACTAGCAAGGACAAGCCTGCTGCAGAACCAGCATTGATTTGCCAAATTCTATACACTGTGTAGCATTCGGCCAATCCATGCTGGTTCTGCAGGATGAGTAAGTTCTTATGAGTGCTTGCCTCCCGTCGGAGGACCCCCCCAAACGGAATATCAGCGCAACTGCAAGCACTGTGCAGGTAAAGCACACAAACCCGTAATAGGCTATGGGGTCCATGCGCTTTAACTGCACAGCACTCCTCCTAAACACTCTCCTCCTGCTACTCGTGGACTTGGTGACTCTCCTTTAGTCGAATAGTGGTTTCCCCTGAAACAAGTATTTTTTCCCATAGACTATAATGGGATTTGATATTCGATCGAGTAGTCGAATATTGACGCTCTACTCAAAACGAATATCGAATCTCGAATATTTCACTATTCGCTCATCTCTAGTTGTTAAAGGTAATAAAAACATTATATGTACCCCCCAAATGATGCCAAATATAAGTAGCGTAAATAAAAGAAGCTGGCAGTATTTTGCTACTTTTCATTGTTACATTTTCTATTGAGCAACTTCACCTTCAATGTTTTAAAAACTTCTTGTTTCTGTTGTATTTTAGCCAGTACTTCCCTATGTGGCCACATTGGTCTCTCCTATTTATAGACTTGTTACCAGGGGATCTACACTTTCTACATGTCCTATATCTTTAAGAATTCTCCAGTTATCTTCTGTTACACACCTAAGAAATATAATCCTTGACATGAACTAGAGGTGAAGACAAGACTGTAGGACAATGTCACTAAAATATTGTCAATTGTATTGCTGGACCTTCCAGAGGCAACAAAGGTTGGCGAGACAAACAGTCATGGTCCAATATAGAGCCCGAGAGGACCTTAAGGATTGCACAAAAGGGTCCGAGAACCGCGAGGAGATGAGTAACACAACTAGAAATAACCTATGTCAGCAGAAAACTGTTCTACATAGACAGAGGGGAGGAGCCTCAATACATGGGAGGAGCCTGAGTACAGAATATATAAAATACGTTGAATTTCCATGACAGCTTTAAGAACAGATGTGAATTATTTCATTCTTCAGATCTGGCAGGAGATGTGTCTATGACCGGTTCTGGATATTTTGAGGCCGGGTTCACACGGAGTTACGTGCCGCGAGATTTGGCACGTAGACGCCGCGTGACCCTTTGCGTGCCGTACACGCTCCCATTCATTTCAATGGGAGCGGGGAGCGTATGCGCCGCGCTAGTTTGCGGCCGTGAATAAATGCACGGCCGCAAACTAGCGCGGCGCATACGCTCCCCGCTCCCATTGAAATGAATGGGAGCGTGTACGGCACGCAAAGGGTCACGCGGCATCTACGTGCCAAATCTCGCGGCACGTAACTCCGTGTGAACCCGGCCTTAGAGAATGACCGGTGTAAAGCAAATGTTTCTTCTCATCATCTTTCAAGGTAAGAAGAACTCAATATACAAATGTAACCAGATAGAATGATACATTGTAACCCCGGCCTCATGTCCTGCTGATTGTTTCCAGGCTTCTATCTGGGTTCTGTAGGTCAGCGATGGACGTTCCCTCCTACAATAACTGGTCTGTACGGCTCTTGTGTGGAGATTCCTTGTACATATCATCCTGGCAAGACCTTGGAGACATCCGGCACTGTATGGTACCTAGATAGGGGAGTGAGACATCCAGAGATCCTAAACACCAAGGACTCATCGTCAATAATACCAAAATACTATGATCGGACCTCACTGGTACCAGGTACCTGCACCCTGCGGATAGACCCCGTGAGGAGAATGGATGATGGAGATATATATTATCCAGGAATTACAGACGACAGAGATGTAAATGCATATGAGAAACAATCTAGGAGTACCTACCTCTATGTCACAGGTGAATATTTCTTCCAAAATTAGCCTGAGGCTGGGGTCCCACGAGACGGAAAGGCTACAATTTACCCACAGGCGGAAACGTCATGGGAAAAATCGCAGCCTTTGGGAGGGTTCACACAGTGTAACGTGGCACGTAGACGCCGCATGAGCTTTTGCGGGCCGTTCACGCTCCCATTGATTTAAATGGGAGTGGGGATTGTATGCGCCGCGCTATTTTGTGGCCGTGATTTTGCGGCCGCAAGATCACGGCTGCAAAATAGTGCGGCGCATACGATCCCCACTCCCATTGAAATCAATGGGAGTGTGAAAGGCCCCCAAAAGCTCCCGCGGCGTAGACATGCCACATCACGCGGTACGTTACACCATGTGAACCCTCCCTTTTACAGTAAGTGGAATCCGATGCCCACTTTGCGATAAAAAAGAGGGTGTGGACATACCACGGCTTCCAAAACCAGCGTGGTTTTGGAAATCGCAGCCTGTCAATTACACCTACGGAAACGCCAGCGGTTTCCTCATAGGATTCTATAGGTATATTGTATATTGTAGAATTGTAAAAGAAAAGTCCACAGAGGAAAACTCTGCCAACTTTCTAAGAAGAAACGAGATGTGTTGCCGCCGTGGTTTTTCCCACAGCCCTTTTTGGCCGTGGTACATCCCGTGGGGTTTTAGCCTAAAACAAGTAAACGGAATGAAATGTTAATGTAACAATTTATGATACAATGTTTCAGAATCTCCAGGAAATGTTGATCTTTCTGGCTCTTGGACTATGAGAGAAGGAGAAGCCGCCACTATAAGATGTTCTGTAGATCACACGTGTCGCTCCAGTCCTCCATCTCTACAATGGAACAAACCTGGTCAGATTAAGAGGCAGTCGGTGGAGATTTCTGGAGGATTCTGGAGAGAAGAATCAGAACTTACTTATATTCCTTCCTATGTGGATGATGGGAGTCGTCTTCAGTGCACAGCGATATATCCTAATGGTCAAAGAACTGAGAGATCAGAAAGACTGAACATCAACTGTATGTATTATATGGGAGTGGGGACAATTACAATTTCATTAAAGGGTTAATACATAAAAATGTTTATACGACTTATAGGAGAACTAGGGGGCCATTTTCCTTCTTTTGGTCCAAACAAGATAATTGTTATTGTTAAAAAAGCCCCCTTAATGTCCCATCACTTGCACCGATTGATGTCTTAGTACACTATGATGTTGGCACAACCACAATACCTGTACCCATGCCATAGCCAGGCAGTTGGCTATACTATACAGCTCAGCATCTTTTGCAATGGCCAAGATCAAAGCTCCAGTTGTGTTAACTCCTTAGACGCCATGGTCAATGCTGACCGCAGCATCTAAGTGGTTTTACAAAGTACCTATGGGGTGCCTATGGGTTGTCAAGGTCTAACAATGGCCTCCAGGTCTACCATTAAATAACAAATATAGCAATACCTATAAATAGCAAAATACACTGCAAAACAGAAACATTTCAGTATACTCTATGAATAATAATAATAATAATAATAATAATAATAATAATAATAATAATACATTTTATTTCTATAGTGCCAACATATTCCGCAGCGCTGTAGAATTTGTAGGGTTCAAATACAGACAGAAAGATACATTACAAAGAAAGTCATTTCACACAATGGGACTGAGGGCCCTGCTCGCAAGAGCTTACAATATATAAGGTAGAGGGGGTGACACAAGAGGTAGCAGGGGCGGTATTGCTTATGCAGAGGTCAGAGACTTTTGTAATAGAGGTGACTGTCATTACACAAACATAAAACTTTATGAGCCGTCACCAGTCGTGTCCTGTAACATGTGGATGGAGCTTGGACAGATAAAGTTATCCTTAGATGACATCATATCATGTGGGGAAATGTGGGAGCGGGGACAGAGGAGGGTTAAGGGTTTACATTAGACATTGTGATAGGCCTGTCTGATAAGATGTGTAAAGACACACAAGTTTGCGTTTGAAACTGTAGAAATTGGGAGTTAATCTGATTGTCCGGGGTAGAGCATTCCAGAGAAGTGGTGCAGCTCGGGAGAAGTCTTGTATACGAGCGTGGGAGGTTCTGATAATAGAGGATGTAAGTGTTAGGTCATTGAGTGAGCGGAGAGCACGGGTTGGGCGGTAGACAGAGATGAGGGAGGAAATGTAGGGAGGTGCGGCATTATGGAGAGCCTTGTGGGGGAGGGGGATAACTTTATATTTTATTCTATGATGAATAGGCAGCCAATGTAGTGACTGGCACAGACCGGAGGCCTCGCTGTAGCGTCTAGCCTGGTAGATGAGCCTGGCCACTGCATTCAGAATGGATTGTAGAGGGGAGAGTTTAGTGAGGGGAAGACCGATTAGTAAGGAGTTACAGTAGTCAAGGCGAGAATGAATCAGAGAGACAATAAGTGTCTTTAGTGTATCTCTGGTAAGGAAAGGGCGTATTCTGGAGATGTTTTTGAGGTAGAGGTGACATGAACGTGCGAGTAATTCAAATTGAGGGGTGAAGGAAAGGTCTGCATCAAACATGACCCCGAGGCAGCGGGCCTGCTGCCTAGGAGTTATAGTAAGGCCTGAGACTGCAATGGATATATCAGGGACAGATCTATTAGATGGTGGAAACAGTAGTAGTTCAGTCTTGGAGAGATTTAGTTTCAGATAGAGTGAGGACATGATATTTGGGACAGCAGAGAGACAGTTGCTGGTGTTCTGTATGAGTGTAGGGATGATGTCATGGGAAGATGTGTATAATTGGGTGTCATCAGCATAAAGATGGTACCTGAAGCCAAATCTGGCGATTGTTTGTCCAATGGGGGCTGTGTAGAGAGAAAAGAGCAGGACCGAGCCCTGAGGAACCCCAACAGCAAGGGAAAGAGGGGAGGAAACAGAGCCCGCAAATGATACACTGGAAGTGCGGTCTGAGAAATAAGAGGAGAACCAGGAGAGCGCAGTGTCATTGAGGCCGACTGAGCGGAGCATAGTGAGGAGAAGTTGATGGTCAACAGTGTCAAAAGCTGTAGAGAGGTCCAGTAGAATAAGAAGAGAAAAGTCGCCATTGCATTTAGCTATTAGGAGATCATTGGAGACTTTTGTGAGAGCCGTTTAAGTAGAGTGCAGAGCGCGGAAACCAGATTGTAAGGGGTCAAGAAGAGAGTTACAGAGAGATAGCGGATTAAATGAGAATAGACCAGGCGTTCCAAGAGTTTAGAGATGAAGGGGAGGTTAGAGACGGGTTGATAGTTAGCAGCACAGGAATGATTAGGTTCCATGTCCTCTAGTGGGCAAAAATTACAAAAATATATTTTTGGGAACAAAGACCCCATATAGGTCTCACAATGTACATTTTTCCCTATCATTATGTCTTTAGCGTATGGGACGAAATCCACGCAAACACAGAGAGAACATACAAACTCCTTGAAGAATGTTTTGGTCCTCGGCAGGATTCGAGCCCAGGACTACAGTGCTGCAAGACTGCAGTGCTAACCACTGTTGCCCCTTGGTGTACTGTACCCTTGTCATAATCTATTCCCCCAATGGTGCTTATTGTGCTTGAATTATTAAGAGTCTCTTTCATAAAAAGTGGTGACGAGCGATCGGGATCGGGAAAGATTGGATTCCAATTCTGATCTTTTTTGGCGGGATCGAGGTCTCTCTTTAGTTCCCACAATGCTTGGCTACTGGCAAACAATGTTGTTAGCTTTTCCCACAATGATTGACCAATAGCCAAGCATTGTGGGAACTAACTTGAGACCTCGAACCCGCCAAAAAAGATCGGGATCAGAATCCAATCTTTTCCGATCCCAATCGCTAAACCCTAGCGGTGACCGAGGTGCAAAAGAAGTGAAGTGGTGCATCTTAGGAGCAATATAGGTTGATGTTGCAACGGTGCACCACAACTATTTTTTGTCATAGAGGGAATAGTTATCCCCCCATTATATGTGTTCCAGAATTAATATACGTCACTGTATGACTCTTTCTGTCCACAGATGCTCCCAAAAATGTGTCTGTCACTATTATTGGGAATAAGAAATTAGCTGAAGGCAGTGATGTGAGGTTACAATGTAATGACGTCTCCCATCCTCCTGTACATGAGTATGAATGGTACACAGGGAAATCCAGATTACCAGACAGAGGACGGGAGATGACAGTGTATAATGTGCCCGGGGACATGGAGCCCTATTCCTGTACTGCCATAAATCGTGTGGGGAGAGGAGAGTCAGCCCCGAAAGAGATACCTGTGATATGTAAGTATACCTATTTAGAATACGGCAACTCTTTTGTTAAGTTTTACATTTTTGGAAGGGATTAACATACAAATTAACTTTCATATGGCCTGTGGCAGAAAGGAGATAACCCTGTTTTTCTATTCTGCAGTTCCACCACAACATGTGACCGTCACCATCCTTGGTAATGGCCAAATAATGGAAGGGACTGATGTGACTTTAGTCTGCACCTCCATCTCCAGGCCTGACGCCATAGACTATGAATGGTACAAGGGACCAAACAAAATTAAGATTCTATACAATGGACGGGAGATCACAGTGTATAATGTGACCAGGAACATGGAGCCCTATTCCTGTACTGCCATAAATCGTGTGGGGAGAGGAGAGTCAGCCCTGACCGAGATCCCTGTACTATGTATGTATACAGCCTGGAGCCCCGACTGATCGTCACTGTATACTGTATATTTTATTCTTATTATTTTATATAACTTGTTGATCTAATGTACTGCACCTTAATGCACATCTAAGGGCCGATCCACAGCAGAAATCAGAGATCATTTTGCTTATTTGCTTTAAGAGAGGTAGCCATCTTCAACTTGAATCTGATAACTCGCTGCACTGTCATAACATAATGCAACAAAAGCCATTGAAATCAATGGGAAAAGAAGTTGAGTTAATCTGATTATTAACATTTTACTTATTATGCTAAACTTTTTGGATGAACAAAAGGACCGGCACACAGATTCATTCTTCAGTCTGGTTTGAAGGAACTGCGCTCCCATCAGGAAAGTGTCACGTTCGTGTCTAAGTCCAGACCCAGATTCCGGACTGCAGACTGCACCACTAAGGAAACAGGGGAAGAAGACTATCCCTGGCACTACGGCGGCTAGCTAGGCCCTGCCTACGGGTGGTGGTCAGCTGTTCCCAAGCTAGCCTTGGCCCCGACAGCTCCTGGCTCTCTAGCACGAAGACCTAGCCGACAGATAGGGCAAGAGCTACAAGAGAGCTAGGGACTGGGGATACTAAGGTGGTGACCTCTACAGAAACCAAGGTGCAGCTGCAGACAAAACAAACAGGATGGGATGTGCTGGACAACAGACACGCAGCACAACACAATACGCAACAAGAGAATGAGGAGAGGGACAGTGGAGAGGTGAGGAAAGGGTTAACACAGGACTGGGGCAAAACAAACTGGAACCCAAACCTCAAACAACCAGATAGTGCCAGGCAAACAGAAGTGAAGGACAGGGCAGAGTAGAAGTGTGGAGGGACAAACCAGACTCACACCCAAACTACTTCCTAGACAGTTGCAGAACAAGCAAACCACTCCTCCTCCCAGGGCCACAAATTTTAGGTTGGGACCATAAAAACCAGCAACTAGTGGAGCTGCCCTCACTCTTATAAAGGCCCCCGAATCCTCCCATAGGTTGATGGCAATAATTAACACCTGAGGTTCGATTCCAGGAACCTCAAGTATGATCAGAGGACTGACTCCAAATACCAAAACCGATGGTCCAGTGGCAAAGAAACCCCCAGCAGAACACAGGAGCCCGGATCAAATCCCCAACAGAAACGCACACCAACATACACAAATAATCAGGTCCTGACAGAAAGTTGAGTTAATAGCTTTATTAACAGAAAAAACTTGAACACAACGCATTTCGGGCATTATAAATCACCCTTCCTCAGGTGTAATAGTTCTCTGTAACTGACCCTAATTATTACACCTGAGGAAGGGTGATTTATAATGCCAGAAACGTGTTGTGTTCAAGTTTTTCTGTTAATAAAGTTGTTAACTCAACTTTCTTGGTTGGGAGCGCGGTTCCTTCAAACCAGACTCACGACCAAATTGCTCCTTTTGTCCATTCTGTCTCCATCCGAGACTCTGCAGCTTGACCCCATCCAGGGAAAGGAACCCTCTGACCAATTTGGTCCCCATGTGTAGTGAGGAGTTGTGACTATGCACTGTGGCTATGACTTATGGATCACTTTTATAGAGATATCTACTGATGGCAAGGTGTTACGGGGTCAGTGTAAAAGTCACTATTATGGTGGTGCTGTCACTGCCATTGACGTTGTTGCTGTCTATGAACTTGATGGTCTTTTTGCAACCCTAATAATTAGAGATGAGCGAACAGTGTTCTATCGAACTCATGTTCGATCGGATATTAGGCTGTTCGGCATGTTCGAATCGAATCGAACACCGCGTGGTAAAGTGCGCCATTACTCGATTCCCCTCCCACCTTCCCTGGCGCCTTTTTTGCTCCAATAACAGCGCAGGGTAGGTGGGACAGGAACTACGACACCGGTGATGTTGAAAAAAGTAGGCAAAACCCATTGGCTGCCGAAAACATGTGACCTCTAATTTAAAAGAACAGCGACGCCCAGCTTCGCGTCATTCTGAGCTTGCAATTCACCGGGGACGGAGGTTTCCGTCCAGCTAGCTAGGGCTTAGATTCTGGGTAGGCAGGGACAGGCTAGGATAGGAAGGAGAAGACAACCAACAGCTCTTATAAGAGGTAAATTCCAGGGAGAAGCTTGTCAGTGTAACGTGGCACTGACGGGCTTAATCGCCGCAACCCAGCTTTCCCAGGATCCTGAATGGAATACACTGTCAGTGTATTCCCGTATACCCGATATATACCCCCGATACCCGTTCCAACGGTGTGCCCCCCCACCTTCACCCCAGAAATACCCTGCAAGTCCCCTAGCAATAGAATTGGGGCTATATACACCCACTATTTTTGCTACTGCCATATAGTGCCATTGTCTCACTGGGAATTCAAAGAATATATTGGGGTTACATATAACTTCAATTCCAGGGAGAAGCTTGTCAGTGTAACGTGGCATTGATGGGCTCAATCGCCACAACCCAGCTTTCCCAGGATCCTGAATGGAATACACTGACAGTGTATTCCCGTATACCCCATATATACACCCCAAATCCCCGTTCCAACGGTGTGCCCCCCCACATTCACCCCAGAAATACACTGCAAGCCCCCTAGCAATAGAATTGGGGCTATATACACCCACTATTTTTGCTACTGCCATATAGTGCCATTGTCTGACTGGGAATTCAAAGAATATATTGGGGTTATAAATACCCTCATTTCTTGCTACTGGTATATAGTGCCATTGTCTGACTGGGAATTCAAAGAATATATTGGGGTTACGTGCACCCACAATTTTTGCTACTGGTATATAGTGCCAATTTCTAACTGGGAATTCAAAATGCGCAAGGCTCCCGGAAAGGGACGTGGACGAGGCCGTGGGCGAGGTCGGGGGAATGGTTCTGGGGAGCAAGGTAACAGTGAAGCCACAGGGCGTCCCGTGCCTACTCCTGTGGGGCAGCAAGCATTGCGCCACTCCACAGTGCCAGGGTTGCTTGCCACATTAACTAAACTGCAGGGTACAAACCTTAGTAGGCCCGAGAACCAGGAACAGGTCTTGCAATGGCTGTCAGAGAACGCTTACAGCACATTGTCCAGCAGCCAGTCAGACTCTGCCTCCTCTCCTCCTATTACCCAACAGTCTTGTCCTCCTTCCTCCCAAAATTCCCAAGCTTCACAGAACAATAACCCCAACTGTCCCTGCTCCCCAGAGCTGTTCTCCGCTCCTTTCATTGTCCCTCAACCTGCCTCTCCACGTCACGATTCCACAAACCTAACAGAGGAGCATCTGTGTCCAGATGCTCAAACACTAGAGTCTCCTCCATCTCCGTTCGATTTGGTGGTGGATGACCAGCAACCCACCCTCATCGACGATGATGTGACGCAGTTGCCGTCAGGGCATCCAGTTGACCGGCGCATTGTGCGGGAGGAGGAGATGAGACAGGAGTTGGAAGAGGAAGTGGTGGATGATGAGGACACTGACCCGACCTGGACAGGGGGGATGTCAAGCGGGGAAAGTAGTGTGGATGTTGAGGCAGGTGCAGCACCAAAAAGGGTAGCTAGAGGCAGAGGCAGAGGTCAGCAGCTTAGGCGAAGCCAGGCCACACCCGGAATCTCCCAAGATGTTCCAGTTCGTACCCAGCCCCGAAAAACTCCAACCTCGAGGGCACGTTTCTCGAAGGTGTGGAGTTTTTTCAAGGAATGCGCCGAGGACAGATATAGTGTTGTCTGCACAATTTGCCTCTCGAAATTGATTAGGGGCTCTGAGAAGAGCAACCTGTCCACCACTTCAATGCGCCGTCATTTGGAATCCAAGCACTGGAATCAGTGGCAGGCAGCAACAGCAGGACAAAGGCCGCCTGCCGTTCACGCCACTGCCACTGCCTCTGCCACTGCCTCTGCCTCTGCCACTGCCTGTTATGTCAGTCCAGGTAGCTGCAACGGGGCTAAGGGATAGCAGTAGGGAATCTCGCCCTGCACTACTCCCACTAGCTATCCCGGTCCCTGCCTCACGGGTGTGGGTCGGCTGTACTCAGGCTAAGCCTGACCCCGACAGCTCCTCTCTCACTGATTCCGTAGGCCTAGAGGGAAGTGGGAGAAGGAATGCCCTATAAGACCTCTAGGGACTGGAGACTAAAGGGGGTCACCCCTAACGAACAAGTGAAGCTGCTACTGACAGGGACTGACAAGGGTGTGCGCTGACTAACAACACAAGCAGCACACAGGAAACATGTGGGAAAGGATTCCCCCAAACCAATATGGGAAGGAACCATACACTAGGAAACAAACACAGGGAAACTGAGTAGAAATCAAAGGATAAGGCAATTCACTCACACAGTCAATTTTACACAGAGGGAGGATTGGTGAACACAGAAGGGAAAACACACAAACCAACTCGTTCACCCAAACCTCCCAAAAATCAACCACGGAACTTCCTCTATCCCAGAACACCACCTACTCCTCCTGCTAAGGCCTAGCTCTGTAAAAGCGACACTCAGCACAGAACCATGGGAGGCATGGGTTTAAATACAGAGTAGAGACCACTCCTCCCAGGTGCAAATGGGAGGACAGACTAATCAACCAGGAGATAAAGCTGCCTACCATCAGTGCGCACGTGCAAGTCAGAAGGTGTGCACCAATACTCACGACAGGACAACCCCGCAGCGCCAGGATGCCACCCCAGACACCGCGCAGCCAAAAACTCCCCAGGTAAGAAAAATAGAAAGTAAAGAACCTAAATACTCCTAACAGGATCCTCCCCTCAAGGAGAAGACTCCGGATTCTCTAGGAGCATCCTTCTTCGGGAACTCCTTGTGGAATTTCTCCACGAGTCTGGGAGCTGACACATCCGACTCCAGGACCCAAGAATTATCCTCAGGACCGTATCCCTTCCATGCCACCAGATACCATAGCTTCCCCCGAACATATTTGCTATCCAGAACTCGGGATATCTCATACTCCCCGGACTCAGAAACTGGTGGAATCTTAACTGGAGACGTTCCCTTCTTGGCCTTCTTTAACAAGGAGACATGGAAGACCCGGTTTATCTTCCACCTTTTAGTTAGTTGCAGCTGCGCCGCCACTTCATTTACCATCTTGATGATCTTAAAAGGACCCACAAATCTGGGACCCAGCTTCTTGCTAGGAACCTTCAACCTGATATTCTTGGTGGACAACCAAACCATCTCACCAGGGAAGAACTGCAACTCTCCTCTCTTCCGATCCTGGACCTTAGCCTGGTGCGACGCCCGCACCAGATTCTCTCGGATACGGGACCATACCCCTTGCAGCTTTTTAGAAAATAGCTCCTCCTCCGGAACTGGGGAAGAAATGGAAGAAAATACTCCGAAAACAGGATGTCGACCACCGGAGCAAAAAAAAGGTGTGGTACCTGTGGCATTGGAATCATGGTTGTTTAGGGAAAATTCTGCCAGGGGGAGAAAGGCAGCCCAATTATTCTGGTTCTCTCGAACAAAACACCTCAAAAACTGTTCCACATCCTGATTCTTCCTCTCTGTTTGTCCGTTAGACTCTGGGTGAAACCCGGAGGAAAACGACAGTGTAACTCCCAACCTGCTGCAAAAAGCCCGCCAGAATTTAGCCACAAATTGCGGTCCCCTGTCCGAAACGATCTCCTCAGGAAGACCATGCAACCTTACAATCTCTTTAATAAACGCCTCAGATAGTGTCTTGGCACATGGCAGCCTGGAAAACGGGATCAAATGGCACATTTTCGTGAAGCGGTCAACGACTACCCAAATGACCGTGAAACCCTTAGACACCGGAAGGCCCGTGATGAAATCCATAGACAGATGAGTCCAAGGTGCCTTAGGAGGTTCCAATGGATGTAGAAGACCGTGGGGACGGGTATGCGACGCCTTGGCTCTTGCACAGACCGAACAATTTTGAACAAACTGCAAGACCTCCTTACTCCACCCTGGCCACCAAAAATTCCTAGACACCAATCTCATGGTCTCTGAAACCCCCGGGTGACCAGCAAGAACCGACTCATGACACTCCCTCAGGAGACTTTGTCGGAGAGTAGTTGGGACAAAAAGCTTGTTTCTAGGTATCTTGGAAGGTGCAGCGTGTTGCGCTTCGATCAAGGCCTTCTCCAATTTCGCGCCCAATACTGCTACCACCACTCCATCCCCAAGAATAGTGGCAGGCGCCTCTCGTTCCTCCTCAGTCGACATATACCGGGATAAAGCATCAGCCTTAACATTCTTTGAACCCGGCACATAAGTCACGTTAAAATGGAACCGCGCAAAAAATAGAGCCCATCTGGCCTGCCGTGCATTTAATCTCTTCGCCGACCCAAGATAAATCAAATTCTTGTGGTCAGTAAATACCTGGACTGGCCTTCTGGCCCCCTCCAGGAAATGACGCCAATGTTCGAACGCTAGTTTTATTGCTAGTAGTTCCCTATCTCCGATGTCATAATTCTGTTCAGAGGCAGAGAATTTCTTAGAAAAGAAGGCACAGGGATGTGTACCCTCCTCGAACTCCTGAGAAAGTACTGCTCCCACCCCCACCGAGGAGGCATCCACCTCCACTCGGAAGGCCAACCTCTCATCCGGCTGTCTCAAAATGGGAGCGGACGAGAATCGCTTCTTCAGTTCTTCAAACGCAGCTAGCGCCTCTGGCGACCACTTAGCACAGTCAGCCCCCTTCTTAGTCAAGTCCGAGATAGGTTTCACAACCTCAGAAAATCCCTTGATAAACTGGCGATAATAGTTGGAGAACCCCAAGAACCGTTGGACCGCCTTTAGGTTCTCGGGTCGCGGCCACTCCAAGACTGCCCTGACCTTCTCAGGGTCCATCTCGAACCCCTTGTCCGATAGGATATAGCCAAGGAAACATAATTTATTGACCGCGAACACACATTTCTCCAGCTTAGCACTTAATTGGTTAACCCTCAGGAGATCTAAAACCTCTCTCACTCTCTCCCAATGAGTCTCCAAATCCGGGGTGTAAATGAGTATATCGTCCAGATAGAACACAACCCCCCTCCCTATGACGGCACTTAGTACATCATTAATAAAATTCTGAAAAAACGCAGGCGCATTGGTTAGACCGAAAGGCATCACAAGATTCTCAAAGTGTCCTAGGGGTGTGTTAAACGCTGTTTTCCACTCATCCCCCTTCTTGATTCTCAGCAAGTTATACGCCCCACGTAAATCTATTTTACTAAACCAGCGGGCTCCCGTAATCTGGCTGAATAGATCCGAGATCAACGGAATGGGATAGGGATTCCGCACCGTGATTTTGTTAATCTCCCTAAAATCCAAACAAGGGCGCAACCCTCCATCTTTCTTCTTTACAAAGAAAAACCCCACTGCTACTGGGGACTTAGATGGGCGAATATGCCCCACTTCTAGACTCCCCTCAATATACTCTTTGAGCGCCTCCCTCTCCGGAATAGTGAGATTGTACAACCGTGTCTTGGGTAGCACTGCATTAGGTATAAATTTAATTGAGCAATCATAGGTGCGATGTGGTGGTAATGTCTTGGCTGCCCTTTCCTCAAAGACCTCCCTGAACTCACATATTTCTTGAGGCAAATTATCTATAGACAAAGACATAACGGATATGGGCAGACATCGACCATTACACCCCTGCCCCCAAGAAACTACTGTCTCGGTCTCCCAGTTGATAATAGGGTTATGCTGCTTCAGCCAGGGCCACCCTAAAACTACTTGTGCTGGTAACTTAGACAACAAGAACAAGTCAATCTCTTCCCGGTGGCCACCCACAATTAACTCCAAACCCTCCACCTGTCTGGAGATGACAGCTTGCTGTAGAGGGGTCTTATCAATAGCCCACACCGGTATCTGAGACTCCAAGACCAAAGGACTCACCCTTAATTGCTCACAAAACTCTGAATCAATAAGGTTGACTGCCGAACCACAATCAACCAAAATCCGGCACTTCTGCCCATTTACCCATCCTTCAAGGGTCAACCCGGCAGTCTGAGTACAGGAAATATGCACACCTCCCTCCTTAGTAGGTTTTCTCCCTTTACCCTCAATAGACCTGGGGTTATTAATCTCCTTGGTGAACCATTCTCTGGAGGGGCATACCCTTGCTACATGTCCCATCCCTCCACACACAAAACAGCGTACTGTGCGGGACCCTTCACTCTTGGGTCTAGCACTTCGCACAGTGGCCCCAATCTGCATGGGTTGGTCCCCCGGGTCCTCTCTAAAAACAGAGAATTGAGGAGGGCTAACCCCCCCAGGACTCTTGTCTCCACGCTCCCGGAGGCGCCGTCCAACTCTAATTGCCAGCTGCATGGCCTCATCTAGATCTCCCGGAACAGGGTGAGAAACTAGATGGTCTTTAACCTGGTCCGAGAGCCCTGTCTCAAACTGACTAAGTAGAGTGGGGTCATTCCAATGTACTTCTGCTGCCCACCTACGAAACTCTGTGCAATATTTCTCTATAGCGTGATCCCCTTGCACCACACGTCGTAGGTTATACTCAGCCGTGCGTACCCTGTCTGGGTCGTCATACAGTAACCCCATTGTGGAGAAAAACGCCTCTACAGTTAGTAAGCAAGCTGAGTCGGCTGGTAACGAATGTGCCCAGATGAGGGGATCATCTCTCAATAAAGTAATAATAATCCCAACTCTCTGTACCTCAGAACCGGAGGAAAACGGCCGTAGCCGGAAATACAAAAGACAGTCCTTTTGAAATCGGAAAAAATCTGACCTCTTACCTCGGAAGGGTTCAGGTAAGCTGACTTTTGGCTCCAGAGGCCGACCCACAGGGGCGCTACTCACCTGCCTCTGTATGCCCTCCACCTGAGAGGCTGTGTGTTGAGCCAACTGCTGTACTTGAGATACGTCAGAAGCTTGGATGGCATCCATTCGTAGCTTGATCCCCTCCATCTCAGTGGAAATCTGCTGCACCGCCTGGTACAACTGTTTCAGGTCCGTCATAATGCAAACGAACCTTTTTTTTTTTTTTTTTTTTTACCGGCTGAGTGTACTGTTATGTCAGTCCAGGTAGCTGCAACGGGGCTAAGGGATAGCAGTAGGGAATCTCGCCCTGCACTACTCCCACTAGCTATCCCGGTCCCTGCCTCACGGGTGTGGGTCGGCTGTACTCAGGCTAAGCCTGACCCCGACAGCTCCTCTCTCACTGATACCGTAGGCCTAGAGGGAAGTGGGAGAAGGAATGCCCTATAAGATCTCTAGGGACTGGAGACTAAAGGGGGTCACCCCTAACGAACAAGTGAAGCTGCTACTGACAGGGACTGACAAGGGTGTGCGCTGACTAACAACACAAGCAGCACACAGGAAACATGTGGGAAAGGATTCCCCCAAACCAATATGGGAAGGAACCATACACTAGGAAACAAACACAGGGAAACTGAGTAGAAATCAAAGGATAAGGCAATTCACTCACACAGTCAATTTTACACAGAGGGAGGATTGGTGAACACAGAAGGGAAAACACACAAACCAACTCGTTCACCCAAACCTCCCAAAAATCAACCACGGAACTTCCTCTATCCCAGAACACCACCTACTCCTCCTGCTAAGGCCTAGCTCTGTAAAAGCGACACTCAGCACAGAACCATGGGAGGCATGGGTTTAAATACAGAGTAGAGACCACTCCTCCCAGGTCCAAATGGGAGGACAGACTAATCAACCAGGAGATAAAGCTGCCCACCATCAGTGCGCACGTGCAAGTCAGAAGGTGTGCATCAATACTCACGACAGGACAACCCCGCAGCGCCAGGATGCCACCCCAGACACCGCGCAGCCAAAAACTCCCCAGGTAAGAAAAATAGAAAGTAAAGAACCTAAATACTCCTAACACTGCCACTGCTGACTGTGCTGGCGATGCACTCCAGAGGACGAGCCAGGACACCACTTCATCTGCCTCCGCCACTTTGTTGACTTCTCCCTCATCCTCCCCTGTTCCTGTCTTATCTCCTTCTCCTGCACCATCAAAGGCACCATCAGGCGCTTCTTTACAACAACCCACCATCTCTCAGACATTGGAGCGGCGGCAGAAATACACTGCTAACCACCCACACGCGCAAGCCTTGAACGCCAACATCGCTAAACTGCTGGCCCAGGAGATGTTGGCGTTCCGGCTTGTTGAAACTCCCGCCTTCCTGGACCTGATGGCAACTGCGGCACCTCGCTATGCCGTCCCTAGCCGTCACTACTTCTCCCGGTGTGCCGTCCCCGCCTTGCACCAGCACGTGTCACTCAACATCAGGCGGGCCCTTAGTTCCGCGCTTTGCACAAAGGTCCACTTGACCACCGACGCGTGGACAAGTGCATGCGGACAGGGACGCTACATTTCACTGACGGCACACTGGGTGAATGTAGTTGAGGCTGGGACTGCTTCCCAAACTGGCCCGGTGTACCTCGTCTCCCCGCCTAACATTCCTGGCAGGGACACGAGAAGAACATCCCCCTCCTCTACCGCCTCCTCCTCCGCCACCGCCTCCTCCTCCGCCACCGCCTCCTCCTCCGCTGTTAGATTGACCCCAGCTACGAGTTGGAAACGTTGCAGCACTGGCTTTGGTAGACGTCAGCAGGCTGTGCTGAAGCTGATCAGCTTGGGGGACAGACAGCACACTGCCTCCGAGGTGAGGGATGCCCTCCTCAATGAGACGGCAATATGGTTTGAGCCGCTGCACCTGGGCCCAGGCATGGGTGTTTGTGATAACGGCCGGAACCTGGTAGCAGCTCTGGAGCTTGCCGGACTCCAACATGTTCCATGCCTGGCCCACGTCTTCAACCTAGTGGTGCAACATTTCCTAAAGAGCTACCCCAATGTTCCAGAGCTACTGGTGAAAGTGCGGCGCATGTGCGCCCACTTTCGCAAGTCGACAGTAGCCGCTGCTAGCTTAAAATCTCTCCAGCAACTCCTGCATGTGCCACAACACCGGCTTTTGTGCGACGTCCCCACACACTGGAACTCAACGTTTCAGATGTTGAATAGAGTGGTTGAGCAGCAGAGACCTTTGATGGAATACCAGCTACAAAACCCTAGGGTGCCACAAAGTCAGCTGCCTCAGTTTCACATCCATGAGTGGCCATGGATGAGAGACCTTTGTGACATCCTACGGGTGTTTGAGGAGTCCACAAGGAGGGTGAGCTCTGAGGATGCGATGGTGAGCCTTACAATCCCGCTCTTGTGTGTTCTGAGAGAATCCCTGATTGACATCAGGGATAACTCAGATCACACAGAGGAGTTAGGGATAGCATCCGATCCGTCACAGCTGGAGAGTAGGTCCACACATCTGTCCGCTTCATCGCGTTTAATGGAGGAGGAGGAGGAGGAGGAGGAGGAAGAAGAGTTGTCCGATGATGTGATGGTGATACAGGAGGCTTCCGGGCAACTTCGAATCGTCCCATTGTTGCAGCGCGGATGGGTAGACATGGAGGATGAGGAGGAAATGGAGATTGAACTTTCCGGTGGGGCCAGAGGAGTCATGCCAACTAACACTGTGGCAGACATGGCTGAGTTCATGTTGGGGTGCTTTACAACCGACAAGCGTATTGTCAAAATCATGGAGGACAACCAGTACTGGATCTTTGCTATCCTTGACCCCCGGTATAAAAACAACATCTCCTCTTTTATTCCGGTAGAGGGGAGGGCCAATCGCATCAATGCTTGCCACAAGCAATTGGTGCAGAATATGATGGAGATGTTTCCAGCATGTGACGTTGGTGGCAGGGAGAGCAGTTCCTCCAGTAGGCGACCAAGTTCTCACCGGTCCACACAAACGAGGGGCACACTGTCTAAGGTCTGGGACACCTTGATGGCACCCCCTCGCCAAAGTGCCGCCACGGAGGGTCCTAGTGTCACCAGGCGTGAGAAGTATAGGCGCATGTTGCGGGAATACCTTTCCGACCCCTCTGCGCCCTACACGTATTGGGTGTCGAAGTTGGACCTGTGGCTTGAACTTGCCCTATATGCCTTGGAGGTGCTGTCCTGTCCTGCCGCCAGCGTCCTATCTGAGAGGGTGTTCAGTGCAGCCGGTGGCATCATCACTGACAAGCGCACCCGTCTGTCAGCTGAGAGTGCCGACCGGCTCACTTTGATAAAAATGAACCACCACTGGATAGAGCCTTCATTTTTGTGCCCACCTGTGTAAAGCACCCCAACATGAAACTCCATGTCTGTACTCAACCTCTCCAATTCCTCCGCATCCTCATACTCATCCACCATAAGCGTTGCACAATTCTGCTAATACTAGGCTCCCTCCACCCTGATTTCCCCCAAATCTGCTGGTTAGAGGCTCCCTCCACCCTGATTTCCACCAACTCTGCTGGTTAGAGGCTCCCTCCACCCTGCTTTCCCACAACTCTGCTGGTTAGAGGCTCCCTCCACCCTGCTTTCCCACAACTCTGCTGGTTAGAGGCTCCCTCCACCCTGATTTCCACCAACTCTGCTGGTTAGAGGCTCCCTCCACCATGAATTGGTCCAAACTGGGCTGTTTAGAGGCTCCCTCCACCATGAATTGGTCCAAAGTGGGGTTTTTAGAGGCTCCCTCCACCATGAATTGGTCCAAACTGGGCTGTTTAGAGGCTCCCTCCACCATGAATTGGTCCAAACTGGGGTTTTTAGAGGCTCCCTCCACCATGAATTGGTCCAAACTGGGCTGGTTAGAGGCTCCCTCCACCATGAATTGGTCCAAACTGGGGTTTTTAGAGGCTCCCTCCACCATGAATTGGTCCAAACTGGGCTGTTTAGAGGCTCCCTCCACCATGAATTTGCCCAAACTGGGCTGTTTAGAGGCTCCCTCCACCATGAATTGGTCCAAACTGGGGTTTTTAGAGGCTCCCTCCACCATGAATTTGCCCAAACTGGGCTGTTTAGAGGCTCCCTCCATCATGAATTGGTCCAAACTGGGGTTTTTAGAGGCTCCCTCCACCATGAATTGGTCCAAACTGGGGTTTTTAGAGGCTCCCTCCACCATGAATTTGCCCAAACTCTGCTGGTTAGAGGCTCAATCCACCCTGATTTTCAAAACAAATGTTGGTGCCAACCTCAACTTACTACAAGGGCCAAATTCACTGCTGGTGACAAGCTCTCCTCACTGCAAGTGCCAAATACACATGTTTCAAGGTGTTTTCCTACTGTCAGAGAGGTGGTATTGAGTGTGTAAAGTGTGTAGTTGTTAGGCTGTGATGTTGGGGTAATAGAGGGTCTTTGGTGTGTTAGATGCCCCCAGACATGCTTCCCCTGCTGTCCCAGTGTCATTCCAGGGTGTTGGTATCATTTCCTGGGGTGTCATAGTGGACTTGGTGACCCTCCAGACACGGATTTGGGTTTCCCCCTTAACTAGTATCTGTTCCCCATAGACTATAATGGGGTTCGAAACCCGTTCGAACACACGAACATTGAGCGGCTGTTCGAATCGAATTTCGAACCTCGAACATTTTAGTGTTCGCTCATCTCTACTAATAATGTAACTGTGAATCTCAATAGTCATGGCGCAGTAGTGGGTCCATCCCGTAGCCCCCGCGCTCCACAGATCCCCTTATCTCTGGCACTGCTCACTTTAGAGAAGGGATATCCAGTTCGGACCAGACTTGTGATTTGTGTTGCTTTTCTTTCTCTTACGGCTTATTTTCATCCATTATATTTCTTGTATTTCTTTACAGATGATGAAAGATCTAAAAGTAACCATACAGTTCTGGCCACCATTGGACTAGTCTTCACTCTGCTGGTTGTGGTGCTTGTCTACTTCAGTTCGAGGTAAATGACCTGTCTGCATTAGGGTTGAGGGATCGGAATTCCGATCCTGATCTTTTCCAGCGGGATCGAGGTTGGAGGTTAGCTCAAGATCTTGAGATTTTTTTCTCATAGAGAACCATTGACTGGGGTTGAACGATCGGGATCGGAAAAGATCGGATTCCGATCGACGATTGAGCAAATTTCACGATCGCTCTCGGGATCGGCTGGAAAATGATCGGAAATCGGATTTTAAAATCAATCCTGAAATCTCAAGATCGGCTCAACCCCACTCTGCATTTACTCATGGCCATAGGTAGCAATAGTCTGACGCTGACTCAATGGAATCTATGGGAGCAACGTCATCTGTTGTCAGTAGTGGATGTAGTAATTGATGTAGAGGTGTTATCTTCTATTGTGATCCTACTTGGATTGTTTGTGATGTCAATAAGGTGACTGCTGCAAGGAAAACCTTACAGAATTGGCAATTGTCTATTATTAGACTTAGTGACCAAAGTGAAAAGTGCAAGATTTTCCTTCTTTCGTGTTTCTTTTACTTTCTCATGTCCCTGATCGGCAGTAACAATATGACGTGTTCTGTTTTTATAGAAGTCGATGCCAGAAGGTGACAAGGAATGAGGTAAGATGGTTTATATAATGTATATTGTGCAATATACTGTAATACATATTATATAAGTACATCATACATAGTAGCAGTCAGGAGGCAGAAGCAGAGGGGGAAATCTCGCCCCAAGACACCCTGATGCTATTGATTATGGAATCCAGGGGGTCACTCAAATGAATTTTAATCTATGGTATTTTGTATCTCCATTTTTTTCTAGATTGAGTTTCCAAACGCCACCTATGCTGATCTAGTGAAAAACAATATTGCAAATGATTATGAAATAATAAAGGTAAATGTAACAATATCACATTATTTTATGGGACTTTAAGAGACTCTCCTGTGTATTATGCTATAGAAATCTGGTTAGTAATACAGGCTGAGATGAGGGGTGACATGGGGTGACTCTTATAAGGGCTCAGATCCATAATACAGTCCAGTGGTGAACCTAGCCTCGCTGCTGCCTGAGGCGGATGATTGAAAGACGCCCCCTGTCCCGGACTGAAAACCGGGGAAGGAGACATTAGCTCATATTTCCATGACCAGTTGTAAGACAGGCTTGCACATTCCAGTGAGCGCCCTCTATTGGTTTGCAACAATGTGGCAGCAACTGTCTTCCTAATTACATCATGGAAGGCGGATTTGCATATTCTTCCCATAGTTCCTTGCAAAGTGGAGTGCTAAAGGCTTAACAAGTCTCCACACACCTATATGGTGGTCTCTCCCTAAGGAGTGACAATATCCCCCGAACCCTGTCTAAGCCTCTCATCTCTACCAGGTTATAGTCCTCTCTACATCGGGCTGATGAGATCCAACCAGATCGAAACAGCTGTCCTCGATTGAGAGACTATAACCTGGTAATAATCCCAGTGTCATTGCTAAACAAAGGTCTCTTGGAAGGTCGGGCATGAGGCTAAAGGGAGCAGCCATTATTGGGTTATTTCACTGGAATCCTGTCTTAAGACAGGCTTGCACATTCCAGTGAGCGCCCTCTATTGGTTTGCAACAATGAGGCAGCAACTGTCTTCCTAATTACATCATGGAAGGTGGATTTGCATATTCTTCCCATAGTTCCTTGCAAAGTGGAGTGCTAAAGGCTTAACAAGTCTCCACACACCTATATGGTGGTCTCTCCCTAAGGAGTGACAATATCCCCCGACAGTTGTAACTTGTCTCTGTAAAGTTTGCAACACAGACATCTTTGACTCCTCACTTCTCCACCCGACCCTCATATAGGGGACATTATGAATAGAAGGGGCATCATATATACTGTATATATGATGCCCCTTGAATACGTAATGTCGCCTAATGAACGTTTTTATAA
Organism: Leptodactylus fuscus; assembly: GCF_031893055.1. NCBI lineage: Eukaryota > Metazoa > Chordata > Amphibia > Anura > Leptodactylidae > Leptodactylus > Leptodactylus fuscus. Next base: position 174,728,922 of record NC_134270.1, on the reverse strand, counting down.
ATGTCGCTTGCACGTGGAATTATGCACCACAGCGGCCCCTGCAGCCTCTATTATGCACCACAGCAGCCACTGCAACCTCCATTATGCCCAACAGCGGCTCAGTAGACTTTGAGGCATAATAGAGGTTGCAGGGGGCCGCTGTGGGGCATAATAGGAGTTGGGTGAGCCACTGTGGGGCATAACAGAGGTTGCAGGGGCCACTGTGGGGCAGAACAGAGGTTGCAGGGGCCACTGTAGTAGTGACCTGTCTTAAATCTGAAGATGACTGATATGATGTATTATATAATGTCTTGTCTTCTGTGATGTCATGGTGTATTGATGACTTATATCACTATATCGTCTCTTACTTTACAGCCTATGAACCCCCCTGAGATCACAGGAGGACCTGGAGGCTCCACTTACCAAAATGTGTAAAACCATTCTAAGGAGTCAATACCCATTTACAACCCAAGAATAACAGCTCAAACACGTTGTGGAAGAAAACTCAGTAGGAACACATTGCATTTTCTCCTGCAGCATTTTTCATTTATTTCTGCAGAGTTTGTCTTTACTGATCTTCTTCCCTTAATACGCCAGCATTTCCACAGGTATAAATGACATGCTGCAATTTGCAAAAACGTGGGCGTTTTTGGAAATGCAGCTTTTCCTCGGCAGATTTTTTCCCTGCGATGTGCAGGTACTGGCTTTTCCGCAGCTGAATAAATACATGCATTGTAGTAACGGGGGGCTTTAGCCCAATGCCCCCACTCACTGTATAGTGCTTCTTAATGCCTCCTGTACATAGTATAATGCTCCATAGTGCCCCCAATCTCAGTATAATGCTCCTTAGTGCCCCCTCTCATAGTATACCAATGGAAGAACAAAAGGACGGCGCTCTCAGGTCCAAAGGAATTTATTCAAAAAGAAGATTGCACAACGCAAAAACAGTTGCCGCGTTTCGGGTCGGAACCCTTTATCAAGTGCGTAACTAGTTAAAAACAATAAATATAGTATATGTATAAAAAACATGAATATACAAAGACATAATTTAAAAAACAGATTAGCTTGTCAAAGAAAAAAACAACAGACCACGACGTTATTAGGCAAGAAAATCATTTACCTATAAACCCAGAACCTATAAACAAATCCAAGGTATATTATATGAATTCTGAATTAAGCTCAGGTGATGTATTACACATCATTAGTCATAGACAAACTATTATATATTGATCATATTATTCATACTCGAGATAACTATAGATCCTTAACATCCCATATGTTCAGTGACTATTATTATATTTCATTAGAACAAGATTCCAGCAATAATATTGTCTTACCTTCACTAATCGAGCTTCACTCAAGCTAGGAAGAAATAAACTCTATCCGGAGCGCCTCGGCCTATTTAACCGTACCGCTCCATGTGCCACTTCCGGAGGAAAAAGATGCGGTCCAAGCTGGAACGCATGCTCATTAGCTAGATGTTACGAGCCTTTGTGCAAATTTTTTCGGCGGAATATTCTATCACCACAAGAGCACGGGCACTCCGCCCGCACCAGAGAAACCAACAGTACGGGCTAAGAAAAAACGGTGGTACGACCTATCAAGAGTCGTATAGCTAAATATGCAAATGTGGATAAAAAATAAAATAAAAGGAAGTCATGCGGTTCAACCTAGAACGCATGAACTTCTGCGCATGCGTAAAAGGACAATCTGCTATACGAGTCATCTAAAAGAATTCATAGTGATGATATTTGCCTAGGACGTAACATAAAAGTTTAGAAAATGATTCTAATTAGAAAACATAAAAATCTATATGATTACATTCCTAAAAATATATATATATAAATATAGCCCACCATGTTCATGATATACTCGATATTGGTACATTAAATTTCTATCTGACTATTATACAAATTAAAAATGAAAAATAAATTGAATAATTTAAATAGTTTAAAACATGCATTTCAACCAATTATATAGGCCCTTCCCTAAAAATACACCTTTTAGTTAACAGTATACATTAAGAATGACCAAAAGGATTATACAAGGTAACTCATCTGTTTACATCCTCAGTTGCGATATTTAGGCCCGCTGGATGTAATGTATTAAATTTAAACATCCAGAACATCTCTTTTTTATTTAGCTTACTCAGTCTATCACTATTACCCGGGGGAACCCAGTCAATTGGTGTTACCAAAAATCCGCTGAAGCTTTTGTTGTGATGTTCAGCTGCATGTCGCGACACACTATGTTTCATGTAACCGTTTGTGACATTCGAGCGATGCTTGTTGATACGCTCGCTTAATTGTCTAGATGTTCTACCTATATATTGGAGGCCACACGGGCATTCCAATAAATATATTACAAATGACGAAGTACAATCAAGATGGTATTTTAATCTAAAAATTTCGTTGGTAGTGAAGTATGTGAGATTAGTAGCTTCACTACCAACGAAATTTTTAGATTAAAATACCATCTTGATTGTACTTCGTCATTTGTAATATATTTATTGGAATGCCCGTGTGGCCTCCAATATATAGGTAGAACATCTAGACAATTAAGCGAGCGTATCAACAAGCATCGCTCGAATGTCACAAACGGTTACATGAAACATAGTGTGTCGCGACATGCAGCTGAACATCACAACAAAAACTTCAGCGGATTTTTGGTAACACCAATTGACTGGGTTCCCCCGGGTAATTGTGATAGAGTGAGTAAGCTAAATAAAAAAGAGATGTTCTGGATGTTTAAATTTAATACATTACATCCAGCGGGCCTAAATATCGCAACTGAGGATGTAAACAGATGAGTTACCTTGTATAATCCTTTTGGTCATTCTTAATGTATACTGTTAACTAAAAGGTGTATTTTTAGGGAAGGGCCTATATAATTGGTTGAAATGCATGTTTTAAACTATTTAAATTATTCAATTTATTTTTCATTTTTAATTTGTATAATAGTCAGATAGAAATTTAATGTACCAATATCGAGTATATCATGAACATGGTGGGCTATATTTATATATATATATATTTTTAGGAATGTAATCATATAGATTTTTATGTTTTCTAATTAGAATCATTTTCTAAACTTTTATGTTACGTCCTAGGCAAATATCATCAATATGAATTCTTTTAGATGACTCGTGTAGCAGATTGTCCTTTTACGCATGCGCAGAAGTTCATGCGTTCCAGGTTGAACCGCATGACTTCCTTTTATTTTATTTTTTATTCACATTTGCATATTTAGCTATACGACTCTTGATAGGTTGTACCACAGTTTTTTCTTAGCCCGTACTGTTGGTTTCTCTGGTGCGGGCGGAGTGCCCGTGCTCTTGTGGTGATAGAATATTCCGCCGAAAAAATTTGCACAAAGGCTCGTAACATCTAGCTAATGAGCATGCGTTCCAGCTTGGACCGCATCTTTTTCCTCCGGAAGTGGCACATGGAGCGGTACGGTTAAATAGGCCGAGGCGCTCCGGATAGAGTTTATTTCTTCCTAGCTTGAGTGAAGCTCGATTAGTGAAGGTAAGACAATATTATTGCTGGAATCTTGTTCTAATGAAATATAATAATAGTCACTGAACATATGGGATGTTAAGGATCTATAGTTATCTCGAGTATGAATAATATGATCAATATATAATAGTTTGTCTATGACTAATGATGTGTAATACATCACCTGAGCTTAATTCAGAATTCATATAATATACCTTGGATTTGTTTATAGGTTCTGGGTTTATAGGTAAATGATTTTCTTGCCTAATAACGTCGTGGTCTGTTGTTTTTTTCTTTGACAAGCTAATCTGTTTTTTAAATTATGTCTTTGTATATTCATGTTTTTTATACATATACTATATTTATTGTTTTTAACTAGTTACGCACTTGATAAAGGGTTCCGACCCGAAACGCGGCAACTGTTTTTGCGTTGTGCAATCTTCTTTTTGAATAAATTCCTTTGGACCTGAGAGCGCCGTCCTTTTGTTCTTCCATTGATGCATCCTCCTGGTTTTTGACCAGTGTTATAGAGACGTGCTGCCACTCTCACTCTGACGAAGCCTAATATTGCTGAAAACGGAGTTGTGAACGGAGTCACAACCCGATCAGGTGAGAGGCCACCAGGTCCTGAGTTCTTTTCATAAACACCAGATAATTCATCTATATATTTATAATAGACCATCTACACTATAAGTGTGCTCGGTATCTCTCTATTCTCCCTCTCATAGTATAATGCTTCTTAGCACCAGTCCACAACCAGTCATGATACAAACATCTAAGGCCGGGTTCACACGGAGTTACGTGCCGCGAGATTTGGCACGTAGACGCCGCGTGACCCTTTGCGTGCCGTACACGCTCCCATTCATTTCAATGGGAGCGGGGAGCGTATGCGCCGCGCTAGTTTGCGGCCGTGCATTTATTCACGGCCGCAAACTAGCGCGGCGCATACGCTCCCCGCTCCCATTGAAATGAATGGGAGCGTGTACGGCACGCAAAGGGTCACGCGGCGTCTACGTGCCAAATCTCGCGGCACGTAACTCCGTGTGAACCCGGCCTAATGATTCATGGACCAAAGCTGAGCCCACAGGAAGACAAGAGACCACATCTGGGTTCACACGGGGGTGCGACTACCAGCTCCTCCATACTCTGTGGGTTGCATTGTTGACTTGGGGGTCTTTGATCTGTGTCTGACTGGGGTTAAACCTACAAAGCTTTTGTGTATATTGTCCCTGCAGATTTCCTTTAGTCTATCCACTTTTGTAACCACAATAGCTTAATGGCTTCCTATATACTCTGGTGTGTTACTAACAAGAGGATTGTGAGCCCCACCGGGGACAGGGGCTGATGTGGGAGATGTTGGTGATTTATATACAACATGGAATAAAGATCTGTCATTAATAAGGTCTCATATGTTGTGTGTTAATTCATTCCTATGACTTAGAGCATAGTGGAAGTGATCGGATCCAACATCAGCTCCATATTGGATTGTCTGCTGCCCATTATTGTGTCAAAGTCTCATGGACAGGTCGACCTCTACATTGTATATCTTGTCTATATTCTCCATAATAATTTTTGTGAAGTGTTTTTATGTGATGGGCTGGTACTCAAATGGAATAAGATGATGATGGGGAAAGTCAATAATTGTAACAATGTCTTATTTATTAATGTTCCTTTCAGAGCACATCTTCTATATTGTCTGCTGCCAGTCAGTGTCCTGGATCTCAAAACTATATAACCCTATTGATGTGGGCTGTAAATGTATCTCTGGTCTAGGCAATGTATGACAATACCGATCTGTCCTCTCTTACCTATTCTACTCGCTAGTCCTTATACACAGCCCAGTCACTTTAATGTGACCACCTATCAAAGTCCAGAATAACCACCTTTGGCAGAGCGGACCGCTGCGAGACGTGCAGGAAGAGAGGGGATGTTGTAATGTCACTGGGATGTTGTGATGGTGTCACTGGGATGTTGAGCCATGCCGACTCCAGTGCCGTGTCCAGCTGTGCTAGGTTACGCAGTGAACAACCTGATTGAGTTGGTCCCACAAATCCTCGATTGGGTTCAAGTTCGGGGAACTTGCTGGCCAAGGGAGTACGGTAAACTCATCCTGGTGCTCCTCGAACCACGCACGTACACTGTGAGCTTTATGACACGTCACATTGTCCTGCTGGTAGATGCCATCATCCTAAGGAAAAACAATTTGCATGTAGGGGTGAACATGGTCCGCAAGGATAGAGGCAAACTTGTGTTCATCCATCGTGCCTTCCACAATGATGAGTGCACCCAGATGGCTGATGACACGCGCCTTCTTTAACGTTGAAGTCACAAGTAGGCGGTGCTCACATTAATAGGACTGGACTGTGTATGTGTATCAGGAGTTTAAGCAGATTTATTTTTCAAAAATAGACTTTAACCCTCTCCGGTTGCAGATATTTTTTAGTCTTGTCTTTGACTCTCCATCTTCCAAACACTTATACTTGTCAGTGGACAGAGTAGTATGGGAGCTTATTGCTTGTGGGATGAATTGAACTTTGTAAATTGTATCATTTATTATTCCATATGATGTACTAGGAAGCTCTAAAGAAATTCAGAATGTGGTGGAATTGGAGAAAGTGCATTTGCGTGACTCTTCTTGCAGGCTTCATTTTTATGGCCTTCACTGTGCAACCAAAATGACCTGTACCCTGTAGCCTACGGGTCAATACAATTCCGGAGATATCAAATTTTTGTAGCTTTATTTATGTTGTTAACCTCTCCTGTGTTGCCTTAGCCGTGTGCTTAGGGACATTGTCTTGTTGGAAAGTGAACCTTTAACCCAATCTGATTCTGGATCAAGTCTTCATCAAGAACATCGCTGTACTTTGCTCCATTCAGCCTTTTCTCAATCCTAACCAATCTTATTGTCCAAGCTGCTGCTTCACTATAAGATGGTGTTGGACAGATGAGGCGCAGTGTCTGGTTTCACCAGACCAGAGAATCTTGTTTCTCATAGTCTAAGGGAGCGTTCACACTACCGTCGGTGTCCGACATGTAGTGTCCGCTCCTAGTGTCCGCTCAAAATCTGTCACGGACACTAGGAGCGGACACTAGATGTGTCCGTGACACCTGTCATTCACTTGAATGGGCATCGGGTGCGTTCTTTTGCACTCCGTGCCCGTCCTTCCCTGTCCGCAAGAGAAGATGTCCGACTTCTCAAGCGGACAGAGGAAGGGTGCATGCAGGGTTTTTCTGTCCGCTTGAGAAGTCGGACATCTTCTCTTGTGGACAGGGAAGGACGGGCACTGAGTGCAAAAGAACGCACCCGATGCCCATTCAAGTGAATGACAGGTGTCACGGACACATCTAGTGTCCGCTCCTAGTGTCCGTGACAGATTTTGAGCGGACACTAGGAGCGGACACTACATGTCGGACACCGACGGTAGTGTGAACGCCCCCTAAGAGTTCCGTTTCCCGAACCTTGGTGGAGTTCTGCAGTAATGGTTGACCTTTTGAAAGTTTCTCCCATCTGCATTCAGTATCTCTGAAGCTCAGCAAGAGTGACCATTGATGTCCTAGGTACCTTCTACCAGGTCCTTTCCTCTTATTACTTAGCTTGGTGGGCAACCAGCTCTAGGAATCATTAGCCACTGTGCTCTTAAGACTTTTATTTTACGTTTCTCCAGATGTTTGTCTTCACATGATTCTGTCTCTACAAGCAACTCTTTTCTCCTTGGCTTGTTTTTTGGGGGAGCATTCCCTGTGCTCCTCCAAGACTCTCCAGCAATCCCTCTTGTCTTCTTCTGCTAATGCTTCTCCACCATGTCATCAGTAGAGTCATCAGCCAGCAGAGTCGACTGCACGTCTGTTCGGCCATTCTCCTGTGGCCTCTTACACAAGTCTCTGTTTGGCCACAGGAAAATGGCTGAATTGACATACGCAGTCAACTCTACTGATTTCACGGCGGAGAAGCATCAGCAGAAGAAAAGAGGGGTTGCTGGAGGAGAGGCGTCGGTAGAAGAAGACATAGGCGTTGCTGGAGAGACTTCGTTGAGCACAGAAGACGCCCCTGTGCTTTCTGAAGACTCATTTGCAAAAGGAAGAAATAAGAAATTTCTCAGGAACGGCGGCTCGGATCAGAACAGCAAATTTTGGAGAAGAATAGCCTTTCTAAAGGCTATTCCGACATGGTATTTGTAGAAAAAGGGATTCTAATGATAGAATCCCTTTAAGTGTCATAGCAAAGGGTCCGTGCAACATTTGATTTTTCTTTATAATGAATTTTCAAAAAATTCTAAAACTCTTTGCAGAATACTGAGTGCAGGATCACATGGAAATATAGATTTTTTAAAAAAATTTTGCTACAAGGTCTCAAAATAAATTTTAAAAAGTGAGAGGACTTGAAGTCTTTCAGAATTCATTGTTTATCTTAAACCTTTAAAAACATTGCATAGATCACTGCAAAGCTTTACTAATATATAAATAAAATTAACAAATACATAAGCAAATGAAAAATTGTTACGATGACGTCGATGCAGAAAGGAAGTCGAGGCAAAATAGGACGGAGAAGGGATGATGCCGAATATATTAACCCAATATAAAAGCTGCACAAGGAGGTGCTAAGTTTGGGAACAAGAAAGGAGACATCTCAAAATAAAGGAAAGTATCATACATTGCACTCGAGACCCGAGGAGAGGGTGTACATGTAACTGTATGTGAGAAAATAAATTGCGTGAGTTGAGTCCTGGGCAGAAGTGCAGGATGTTGCATTATAGCTAAACCAAGTCGCTTCCCCAAATTTCTATTAGATAGGAGCGAGCTCATGGTGCTGTCTGAGATGTCACATCAAGATACAGAGCAAGTAAGTAATGTAATGTCTTTACTGATATCAGTGATATTTATCAGCTCCATCCCCCCTCCTCCCCCTCCCCTCTGTCTTCTACTTATTAATATTAGAGGTTTGGGGTGATGAACATACAGAGATAGAGAAGCATTAGAGCCACAATAGTAGTAGCGTGATCATAAATCCATCGTCGGGGTACTCACATAATATTACACACCTATCTCTGATACTTGTAGCGAAGAGAATTAAGACTTTACCTTTAAGGTTGATCTATATAAACTATAAGATGAGAAGTCTAGAGATTTACTCCACCTGCAGTCTGGGCTTAGAGATTGTCATTGGCTTCATTGCTTATAATATACCACAGTACTCCAAATGGATAAAACCCTAATAGTTTAGTCCAAAATATTCAATGGGTTAATAGAGCGAAATAAGAATAAGATAGAACTTGTAACAACTCACAGATCAGTGATAACATCACATTTCGGCTGCGCAGTGAATTCCTTAAAAACAATGTACGTAAGAAAGTCATGGAAACACGTTTTTTCTTTAATTCAACCCCATTCCAAAAATTTTTTCCAACTGCCCAGTATATCATAAGGAAAATTAGTAGGGTTGAGCGATCGGGATCGGAAAAGATCGGATTCCGATCGGCGATCGAGTAAATTTCACAATCGGGATCGGAATTCCGATCCTGATCTTTTCCAGCGGGATCGAGGTCAGAGGACAGAGGTCATTTGGACTAAACAACTAATTGTTCTGCACTGTAACTTTCCATAATTTTTCTCTTCCATCCACGTTCATGTGACTAGCTACAGTGCCACTGGTTGTGCACCGTGGACAAAGGTCATTAAGATCTCTGGAGATGGACTTGTCACCTTGATGTTGTTGATATTATCCACCATTTTGGAAGTCTTCAGAAAGTTTTCTTCTCGTCTTTCTGTTCTCCATGCTTGGCATGGAACACAGACACACAAGGCGAAGACTGAGCCAACTTCTCTCCCTTTTTTCTGGCTTCAGGTATGATTTTCATATTGCCCACACCTGTTACTTGCCACATGGGAGTTTGAACAAGTATCACGTGCTTGAAACAAAATTATTTACCCACAATTTTGAAAATGTGGACCATTGTTGGAGTTTTTTTGTGAAATTATGCCCAATTTGCCCTTTTTTCTTAGTTTTTTTTTGTGTTGTTCCAATACACAGAGGAAATAAACATGTGTATAACAAAACATGTGTAATGGCAAAAATTTTCTGGGAGAAATCTTTATTTTCTGGAAACATTTCAGGGGTGCCAACACTAATGGCCATGGCTGTATATACAGTCTGCTTTGCCCTACAGCCTGCTGTAGATTTTTCTCAGCTTCTTGATCTCAGGTCTATGTTTCTTATTGGTCTCTTTGTAGTCCTGGGACGATTTGTCTGAACCCTCCGACTTCAGTGTTTTTAGTTTCTTATTCTATTCTGGACTTCCCTATTCAGCCACATTGGTTTCCTTCTATTCCTAGACATCTTATTACCAGACGTATAAACTTCCTACATGAGTCATGTAATATATCATTATATTCTCCACATTTATCTTCTTATAAGTTATAACCTATGAAAATTTTTTCCCACAATTTGTCAACTGGCCGTGTGAATAAGGTCTGAGAGAGAGTAACAGCCAAGATACCGGGCGGGAACATGAAGGTGCATAACAGTAACCAATATAAGGATGGGAAATGACTTACTGCACAAGACAGGGGACATGGACCTGAGGTTACAAGGGGTGTAGGGTAATGTCACTAACATTATGGCAATTGCTTTGCCCTCTGAGGCACAAAAGTTACCATAATAATCAGTGACCGCCAAAGAGATTGAGAATATCCATAAGGATTGCAGGAAAGAGTCTCTGGACTAAAAGGAGGCAAATAAACTAGGGGTAACAAAACTGGGAACTGCTACAAATAGTCAGAGGGGAGGAGTCTGAATACAGAATCGGTAAAATGTAACTATGCTATGAACATATGTAATGTATCTCAGTTCTGATCAGAATTATTATTCTATTTGAGGTTTTCTGAATCTGTTTTGTGATTTTTTTTCATCCTTCAGGTCTGGCAGGAGATGTGTCCATGACCATGTCTGGATGTGTTTAGTCACCGTCAAGCAGTAGAGAATGGCCGGTGTAAAGCAGATGTTTCTTCTTATCGTCTTTCATGGTAAGAAGAACTCAATATACAAATGTAACCAGATAGAATGTTACATTGTAACTCCGGCCTCATGTCCTGCTGATTGTTTCCAGGCTTCTATCTGGGTTCTGTAGGTCAGCGATGGACGTTCCCTCGTAGAATGGCAGCTCTGATCGGCTCCTGTGTGGAGATTCCTTGTACATATCATCCTGAAGGAACATCAGATACATCCGGCACTGTATGGTACTTATATAAAACAGTGGGTTATCCAGAGGTCCTAAACACCAAGGACTCATCATCAGTAATGAAATATTACAAAGATCGGACCTCACTGGTACCAGGAGAGAACAGCTGTACCCTGCGGATAGACTGGGTGAGAAGAGAAGATGGTGGGGACTATTATCCAGGAATAGCAGAAGATAAATATATAAATGCATATGATGAACTTTTCAGATCTGTCTGGCTCAATGTCACAGGTGAATAGTTCACAGATTACTGAAAATGATTTACGATAATGGAAGACAAACTCGGTGTAGTTGGATCAGGGCACCATATTGTCCCCTATCTGTCCTCTGTGTCTTGCTAATCTTTGAACACATTAGTAAGAAGTAGGAGAGAGATGGACGGGAGTGTGACTGCAGGACCAGATTATACAAGGGTTCAATTTGCTGACTGCACCAGGAATACACGAGGGAAGGAAAACAACATAAGTCAGGCCAGGAACTGGTCTATTACCTGGTTATTTGATTAAATTCTAGCAGAAACCTACACCAGCTCATAGCTACCAGACTGCCGACAGCTGCCCAAAATCTATGGATAGAAGTGGTAATGAATGGCATTACACCAGTTTTACAATTCCCCCAATGTTCTTCTTACGAACTACGGACACAAAAAACAAACAAACAAAAAAAAACTGTTCATGTGCACCAAAGCCAACCAGCTGGACATGGCTGTTCTACTTTCTTTCCTGAAGACAAAGTTCACATAGCGGATTTTGGTCTGGAATTTGGCATGGATTCCGCATCAGATTCCGGATAAAAAAAAAACCTATTCAGTAGGAGTCGAGGATTTCCTCCGGACTAGACCCATTCATTTGAGCCCAATTCGGAGTGGACTTCGACGACTGGATGCCGGTGCACTGTATACACTGCACTGGCAACCAGTCGCTGGATAGATGTTTTTTGGTCCGGAATCTGAAGCGGCATCCTGCCTCAAATTCCGGATCACAATCCGACGTGTGAACTCAGCCTACTTTTTGTAGTAATCTATTGATATCCGCTGATCCTTCGGGCTGCTAGATGTCAGACGACCACCAATCTGATATTGGTAACCAAATCCAAGGATACAGTAAGTCATCAAATTTATTTTATCCTGGAAAACTCATTTATCTCCTCTTTACCTCTATGGAACTTATAGAAGCAGAAGAACGGCCATGTTTGACTGTCTTCATACCTACCAACCACCTAGGGTAGGCATAGACACTAGAGATGAGCGAGTAGTACTCGATCGAGTAGGTGTTCGATTGAATACTAAGGTATTCGAAATACTCGTACTCGATTGAACACTACTAGCTGTTCAAAGTTAAGATTCGATGCAGAACCAGCATTGATTGGCAGAATGCTATACAGTACATTGCCAATCAATGCTGGTTCTTCTCTTACCTTTAGAAGTCTTCTCCCTGCGCAGCATCCCCGCGTCCTCTTCCGGCTCTGCATTCACTCTGCTTAGGCATCGGGCCTGGGCAGAGCCGACTGCGCATGTCCGCGCGGGCGCGGGCATGCGCAGTCGGCTCTGCCTAGGCCCGATGCCTAGTAGAGTGAATTCAAGGCCAGAAGAGGACGTGGGGACACTGTGCAGGGAGAAGAATCCAGCCCGACCCTCACTCATGGACTTTTAAGTAGAATTTGATCGGATTTTCCGTACCCCTGAAATGAGCATTTCCCCCCATAGACTATAATGGGGTTCGAAACCCGTTCGAACAGTCGAACAGTGTGCGGCTGTTCGAATTGGATTTCGAACCTCGAACATTTTAGTGTTCGCTCATATCTAGTAGACACATGAAAAATTATGATAAGAACACCCCTTTAAGCTTAGCATTGTTTTTTTGTTTTTTTTTCAGTTTATACAAAAAACAATTGAAAGTGATAAAATGTAACAATTTGTTACAATTTTTTTAGGTTTTCCAGGAAATGTTAATCTTTCTGGCTCTTGGACTGTAAGAGAAGAAGCCACCACTATAAGATGTTCTGTAGATCACACGTGTCCCTCCAGTCCTCCTTCTCTACAATGGAGCAAACCAGGGAAAGTTAAAAAGAACTTGGTGGAGATTTCAGGGGGGATCCTGGAGAGAAGAATCAGAACTTGCTTATATTCCTACATATGTGGATGATGGGAGTCGTGTTCAGTGCACAGTTACATATCCTAATGGACAGAGAACTGAGAGATCAAGAACTCTGGACATCAACTGTATGTATTATATGGAACTGATATATGTGGTTGATATATTATATGGAACATGATATATGTGGTTTTATTTTTTTATGGGACAAACTGTGCTTGACAATGGTGCTATTTCTAGAAAAAATTCTAGGCTAGAAAAAAAATTCAGAATGAAATAAAATTACCAACAAAATGGTTTTGTGCCATTTATATGGGTTTCAATTTTACAGTGCAATTTCAAATGCAAAAATTTAGATTTTTTTTTCCTTTTTTGGTGTTCACCCTATGAGATAAATATTTGTATAGTTTGGGCAGGGGGGCATCATTTGTTACATTTATTTATGATCTAGAGAAAGGGGGGATTTTTATTTCAATTAAAGGGGTTGTCCCATCACAAGGATCCTATCTATCCGTGCTTGTATTTATGAGCTGTTTATCTCTTTGGCTAAGACAAGTGACTAGCTCCCTGTTCCAGGAGGGGAGGGAGAGCTGAGTGCTCCGTGCTTGTATTTCTGAGCTGTTTATCTCCTCAGCTAAGACAAGTGATATAGCTCCTGCTCCAGGAGGGGAGGGAGAGCTGAGCGCTCCATGCTTGTATTTCTGAGCTGTTTATCTCCTCGGCTAAGACAAGTGACATAGCTCCCTGCTCCAGGAAGGGAGGGAGAGCTGAGGGCTCTGTGCTTGTATTTCTGAGATGTTTATCTCTCTGCCCCAGATAAGTGACATAGCGCCTTGCTCTCAGATAGGGAATGGGGAGCTGAGTGCTCGGGAGCCAGCTTGCATACGAAACCCCGTTCACCAATTAACACAGAAAACCAGGAAGGCAACTGTGTTTACAGCCAGCAAGCTGGTGAGTGAGCAACATGGGAACACCCCTTGAACCTGTAGTCATTAGATGACCTGTCTTTGGGTAAATTACTACATAGCTATTGAGGCCTGCCACGGACAAGCCTCAATAGTTATTTTCGTATGACAGACTGCGGAGCCTTCATAAGCCATCCAGACATCTAAAAAGTTTTGAAGGGGTTTGGACTGTGACCAGAGGAACACAAATCGCTTGGCCTAACACAACTACATGCCGACTATTAGAGAAGACTCGTAACCATTACTGCCGGATCACCAATGTGTAAAATGGCGTCCACTCTGCTTTTGGGCTGGTGCTATATTTAAAGAGCCAAGGGGCTAATGTGGCCAATAGGAAGTACCATTTGTTCTACAAAAGCATCCCATTACATGGCCCTATAAATGGAAATGTAAAACGGTTATGGTTTTAAAGAAAGGGAAGTTACATTATGTACCTATGTAGCACAATGAAGATGTTATAGCTCAGTTATAGCACATCCAAGCTGTTATGGGGTCAGTGTATAAGTCCCTATTATGGGGACACTGTGGCAGTCACTAACATTGACCACTATGGCTATTACTGTTATGGGGTCAGTGTAACTAATAGGAAGCAACTTTGTGCCTGTCTATGAACTTGATGGTCTTTCTGCAACCATAACAATGTAACAATGTATTCCAATAGTCATGGCGCAGGACCAGGTTCCTCCTGTAGCCCCCGCGCTCTACAGATCTCCATATCGTTGGCACTGCTTACTTTAGAGAAGGGGCTAGGACCAGACTTTAATGTGAGTTATGTAGTTTTGCTTCCTCTTACAGGTCATATTTCATTCATTATATTTCTTGTCTTTCTTTCCAGATGGTGGAATATTTAATCATAACATTATCCTTCTGGCGACCATTGGAGCCATCTGTCCTCTGCTGGTCGTGGCGCTTGTCTACGTCTACTGGAGGTAGGATGTAATAATAATAAAGATTTCTAGTATGCTGAGGGTAAGTTCACACTGAGTTTTTTTGGACAGTGTTTTGAGGCGTATTCGCCTCAATCAATGGGAGCCGCTAAGGTCTTTGATTTGGCCTGAAGACACTCCCTCCTACGGACTAGGCCCATTCATTGGCCTGGATGCCGATGCAGTGCACTGGCTTTCATTCATAGCTACCCGGTATTTGGATCGGAACCTGAGGCGGCCCAATTTAGTTATGGCCAGAGGCCACGTTGGGACTTATTGTGAATCACTGAGGTCTATGGGAGCATTTTCTAGATAAAATCTGTCCACGGAGAGGGAATAGAGCTGTGATATCATCTATAGTCAGTGGTGGATGCAATAATGTGTGTAGAGGTGTTATCTTCTATTGTGATCCTACTTGGATTGATTGTGATGTCAATGAGGTGACTACTGTAAGGAAAACCTTACAGAATTGGCCATTGTCTACTATTAGAATTAGGGGCGGAAGTGAAAAGTAAGAGACTTTTCTTCCTTTTTGTCCCTTTTACTTTCTCAAATCCCTGATCGGCAGTAACAACATGACGTGTTCTGTTTTTATAGAAGTCGATGCCAGAAGGTGACAAGGAATGAGGTAAAATGGTTTATATAATGTATATTTATATATTGGGAGATCAATTCTACGGTAATAATTTGTGACTATGAACTCTGTACAATATGACCAGAGGGGGCAGCAGAGGGTTAACAGTTCAGCTGCAAACTATCTGCAAGTACCGAGAAGACCTGATGGAAGGCAAAGGGCAAAGGTCACCCCAAATAATCTTGTAAAAGATATTGATGTTTGTCAAATGTTGGAAATAGATTCAAGCGAGTTTTATTTAACCCTTTGATATTTTGCATTTCCTTTTTTCTAGACTGTTGAGTCTCCAGAGGTCACATATACTGATCTTGTGAAAAAGGATATTGCCAATGATTATGAAGAGTTCAAGGTAAGTGTAATAATAGAATATTATGTTATAGGACTATAAGAAGAATCTGGTCAATGTAGATGACTTGGGGGGACTCCTATAAGGATCAATAATGGAATGTATAATGGAGAAGAAGATGTTCTGTGCTAGTCGCTCCCTATCTTAGCTAGGTCACCCTTCCTTCTTACAGTGCTCAGTGATGGCTCCCTGCCCAAACCTATAGGTCTAGTAGGTCACCTCCTTCTTCCCCTCGGATAACATTTGTGTCTCATGAGCTCAACGTTTCTAATCTACATCACTGATTATATTGTATCTTACGTTGTAGCCTGTGAAGCCCCCTGAGATCACAGGAGGACACGGAGGCTTCGCTCACCAATATATCACCAAAATCGATCCAAGAAGTCAACCGTCCATTTACAAACACGAATAAACCGAAGGCGTACCGCCATATTTTGTAGGAGTAGACACATGTGTAAAGCTGGACATGACATCATGTGTGGCTTACTGTATGGAGGAGTCTAAATGGCAAGATTTATGAAATATAAACCCAAGGCTTTATGTGGTCTTAAAGTCACTACCATCACTGTATTGACTATTTTTGGTAATTCTCCCCTACTATTATCTCAGTATTTGACTTTCTTCTCCTTATTTCAGAGACTCAGACTGCTGTTCTCTCTTAATCCAGTGTTGACCGCAGCTCTGTTTGTCCTGTGTATAAGCAGAAGCCCTCCACAAGCTGTTCAGCTCTTCTGATCCATACATGATATACAGTGTTTCCCCTAAAATAAGACAATGTCTTATATTAAATTTTGGTGCTAAAGATATGCTATGTCTTATTTTCAGGGGATATGGTTTCTGCGCAAAGACTGTATGAAGAAAAACATTGCAGCCGGCTGAACGCTGTGCGCGATGTTCCGCTTGCAGAGGAAAGCTGTCTGCTGCGTGTGCTGTGATACCATACATTGTATCCACTGTTCCTGCTGCTGTGGGATGAGCTGGGAGAGTGCACCCCCCACCGCATACTATGCTTAGTGTATGCATAGCAGGCATCTCCCAGCGCATCCTACGGCAGCAGGAACAATGGATACAACGTATCACAGCGGCATCAGCAGCCGGCATATCTGTGCACATGGAACATCGCACACAGTTTTCAGCCGGCTGCAATGTTTTTCTTCATACAATTTTTGCGAAGAAAGATTATTATTATTGGGGAATGTCTTACATTCGGGAGATGCCTTATATTAGGCAATTCAACAAAACCTCTGCTATGTCTTACTTTTGGGGATGACTTATTTTCGATCCACAGACTCTGTATCTTTGCTATTATTCTTATACTTATTCTTTTTGCAAACTTTTCTCAATCATCAGCTTTCTAGTCTGCAGGGAGGAAGTCTCCCTTTCCTCTATTGCATATTCTCTAAGGGATATCTTGACTTTACTACAAAGAGTCATGATCTGTAGACCATACACATGCAGGTGTACTCCAACACCCAATAACATGGGCCTCCATCTCTGGCACCTTCTACAAATCTAAATATGCACCAGACTATTATATTTGTACTTGAAGCTTCAGTAACAATCATTTTCTGGGGCAGCACCCAAAACCAAGCACACTAACCAAATCTACTTAGAGGGCCCAAGACTCACAAGGCCTAAGCTACTCAGAGGACCTAATGCACACAAGGTCCAAGCTACTGACCAGCTACTGACTATGACACCTTTGTCAACCTGACAAGCATGGACCACAGGTAGGGTTGAGCCGATCTTGAGATTTCAGGATCAATTTTAAAATATGATTTCTGATCATTTTCCAGCCGATCCCGATCACCATCGTGAAATTTGCTTGATCGCCTATCGGAATCTGATCTTTTCCGATGATCGCTCAACTCTAGTCAATGCTTCTCTATGGGAAAAGCCACTTTTAGGGTTGAGCTGATCTTGAGATTTCAAAATCTGATTTCCGATCATTTTCCAGTCGATTCTCATTGCGATCATGAAATTTGCTCGATCGCAGATTGGGATCGGAAAAGATCAAATTCAGTTCACATGGAGGCTGTGACTACCAACTGCTTCATACCCTGACCTTACTGGGGTCTGCCAAAAAGGGAGAAAACACACATCAACAGGAGATGTCATCAATGTCCTCCTCCTTCCCTAAACATGTGAGCAATGACATCTGGCTCCCACCTTGGCCATATTTGTCACTGGCAGCATTAGTTTGGCAACTTATAGCATGTTCCTCTCTTCTCCTCTCATGACATCAACTATTAATAGTCATTTCTCATACACATACTTGTCAAATCTCTCAAAACATCCGGGACGCTACCACTAAAAAGGATGACTCCCAAGTGTTTTGGAAGAATAGACAAGTTTCCAGGGCTCCTAGGCTCTCTCTTATATTATACAGTTGTGCTAAAAAGTTTACATACCCCGGCAGATTTTTTTTGTTTTTTGGCCTCTTTTTCAGAAAATATGAATGATAACATAAAAACTATTTCTAAATTCATGGTTAGCTATGGTGAAGCCATTTATTGTCAAACTTCTGTGTTTTCTCTTTTCAAATCATAATGACAACCAGGGCCGCACCTCTAATGAGGCGAGGTGAGGCGACGGCCTCAGGCGGCATTTTGGAGGGGGCGGCAGCTGGGCCAATTAGATTTTTTTTAATTTTTTTCTAAACTAGCGCAGGAGAGGGCTGCTCTGAAAACAAACCAAGCAGCCGGGCAGCCCTCTCCTGGGCTGGTTTAGACCTCTGCGGTTCTACTGACTGGTCTCTGCACTCACATGCGGATCCACTGTATTCTCCTCATTGGGGACGGGGACTGATGTGGAAAAAGTTGTTGCTATATATACAACAGGGAATAAAGATATATAATTAATAAGGTCTAATATGTTGTGTGAATTCATCCATATGACATGGAGCATATCGGAAGTGATCGGATCCAACATCAGCTCCACATTGGTTTGTCTTCTGCTGCCCACTATTATGTCAAATCCTCGGCATCAGATAATCGCCTGGAGCTCTCATGGACAGATAGACCTCTACATTGTATTGAGAATCTTGTTTCTCACAGTCTAAGGGTTCTTAGAGGCTTCTTTCTGCATCTCAAAGATGGTCAAGAGAACTAGAAATCCTCAGAGCAAAATGTAACAGCAAAGAGTCTGAAGGGCAGAATACTTATGTCCATGCAAAATTTTAGTTCTGCTTTTGCAGTTCATATTCTCTATGTAGGATATTGAGCGCCGATTAATGTGGATTTGTTTTTTTGTTTTTTTAAATTTTAGTACAAGGTCTCAAGTTACATAACAGATTGTAAAAAAGTGAAGGGATGTAAAGTCTTTTGGAATTCATTTCATAAATATTAAACCTTTAAAACAATGACAGAGATCAAATTCGTAAAGAATAGATAACATGAGCAAATACATGAGCAAATGAAAGATTGTTGAGATTACGTACAGTGACATTCAAAAGTTTGGACACCTCCGGTGTAGTTGAGATTTCATTGCATTGCCAACTCTGCTGAGTCTCTGGCACAGCAGAGCTGACCGTGTGCTGAGCGTGGTACTCGCTCAGCACTGCTGCATCACTGCATAACCATAGGAATGCATTGGCCAGCGTTGATTGGCCAGTCTCCAGCCTTCAGCAATCTGCGCTGGCTCTGCTGGAGGAGGCGGAGTCTAAGGTCAGACCTGAATGGAGACTGGTGTACAGCGATCATAGACTCCGCCTCCTCCGGCAGAGCCAGCGCTGATTGGCTGGAGAATGGCCAATCAACGCTGGCCAATGCATTCCTATGGGTATGTGGTGATGCAGCAGAGCTGAGCGAGTGCTGAGCTCGGCACACGGTCAGCTCTGCTGTGCCAGAGACTCAGCAGACTTGGCAATGCAATGAACTCTAAACTACACCGGAGGTGTAGTTGAGAGTTCATTGCATTGCCAAGTCTGCTGAGTCTCTGGACAGCAGAGATGAGTTTGTGCCGAGCTCAGCTCTGCTGCATCACCGCATACCGCAGAGCTGAATGTGTGTGTTGAGCTCGCTATGCCACCGGCGTAGTTAAGCACAGCACACACATTCAGCTCTGCTTCATCATGCCAATAGACTGCATTCTATTAGCATGATGAAGCAGAGCTGAGTGTGTGTGGTGAGCTCGCTATGTCTCCAGTTCTGCCGGAGGAGGCGGAGTCTAAGGTCGGACCTGAATGGAGACTGGTGTGTAGCAATCTTAGACTCCGCCTCCTCCGGCAGAGCCAGCGCTGACTGGCCGAATTACGTCTTCTGTATCTCATTCGGCCAATCAGCGCTGGCCAATGCATTCCTATGGGAAAAAGTTTATCTCACAAAAATCACAATTACACACCCGATAGAGCCCCAAAAAGTTATTTTTAATAACATTCCTACCTAAATAAAGGTTATCCCTAGCTATCCCTGCCTGTACAGCTATCCCTGTCTCATAGTCACAAAGTTCACATTCTCATATGACCCGGATTTGAAATCCACTATTCGTCTAAAATGGAGGTCACCTGATTTCGGAAGCCAATGACTTTTTCCAATTTTTTTCAATGCCCCCTTTGTTGTAGTTCCTGTCCCACCTCCCCTGCGCTGTTATTGGTGCAAAAAAAGCACCAGGGAAGGTGGGAGGGGAATCAAATTTTTTGGGAGTTTGCCACGTGGTGTCCGTATGGAATCGAACATCTCGAACAGCCTGATATCCGATCGAACATGTGTTCGATAGAACACTGTTCGCTCATCTCTAATTTTTATCCATTCTTCCTTTTTAGGTAGTCTATGGTGGACTTTGGCATGTGTTTAGGATCCTTATCCATTTATAGAAGCCATCCTCTTCCACCTCTTGCTCATCCTCCTCCACCTCCCCCTCTTGCTCATCCTCCTCCACCTCCTCCTCTTGCTCACCCTCCTCCGCCTCCTCCTCTATTCAATTTCAGCTCTGTTACAGATGGTGTTTTGTTTGTTTCAAGAATTTTCTAAAATTTCATTGAATCCATTCTTTCCTCTACACATAAGACGTTCCCCATGCCATTGGCTGCAACACAACGCCAAAGCATGACCCACGCCTATGCTTAATGCTTGGAGAGATGTTTCCTGAAATCCTGAACCCCTTTCTCTCCAAAAATACCTTTGATCATTGTGGCCATACAGTTCTATTTTATCCTCATCAGTCTATAGGACTTGTTTCCAAAATGCATCAGGCTTGTTTAGACGTTCTTTTGCAGACTTCTAACACTGAATTTCATGGTGAGGACACAGGAGAAGTTTTCTTCTGATGACTCTTCCATCATGGTCATATTTGTGCAGGTATCACTTAACAGTAGAACAATGTACCACAACTCCGGGGTCTGATGAATCTTCCTGAAGGTCTTTTGCAGTCAAGCAGGGATTCTGATTTGCCTCTCTGACATTTTTATTGGTTTTCCAGACATTATCTTGATCTCCACTGTTCTTGTAACTGCTGATGAAAGGACTACTTGAGAACACTTTGCCATCTTCTTATAGCCTTCTCTTACCTTGTGGCCTCCACCATTGTCATTTTCAAAGTGCTAGGCGGCTGCTTAGAAGAACCCATGGCTGCTGTTTTTGGCACAAGGTTAGAGGAGGCGGCCGGGGATTTATAAAGCTGTAAACTTTTGCATGCCACTGTACTGTAGGTGCAGAAGTGGAGTTGGGGCAAAAAACAGGATGAAGAAGGGATGATGCCAAATGTATTACCCAAATATAAAAGCTTCTCAAGGAGATGCTAGGCTTTAGGAGCAAGAAAGGAGATATCTCAAAATAAAGGAACGTATCATACATTGAACTCAAGACCCGAGGAGAGGGTTTAAAAGTAACTCTGTGGGAGGAAAAAAATTGCTAAAATTCTGGTCAGAGACAATGTGAGTTGAGTCCTATGAAGCAGCGCAGGATGTTGCATTTTCAGGAAATAACTAACACAAGTCACTTCCCCAAATGTCTAATACATAGGAGCGAGCTCACAGTGCTGCTGTCTGAGATGTCACACCAAGATACAGAGCAGGTAAGTAATAAGTCAGTGTTATTCTATGTCTTTACTGAAATCAGTGATATTTATCACCTGCATCCCCCTCCTCCCCCTCCCCTCTGCCTACTACTTATTAATATAAACGGTTTGGGGGAAGGGGTCGGTTTCTGAACATACAGACACTTTGCAGGGAGTAAAATGGGAAGTCCAGGCTGTTACGGGACGAAGGCGACATCACTCTCATGTCATAGGATTTATTGTAAAGTTTTATATTTTCCATCTGCTACATAATATAGATGACAATATAAACAAGGGGGGAAATAGCATTAATAAATAAATAAATAATTAGTGTCAGAGTAAATCTACATACATATTTTTTCCCATACGGTAAATGCCGTAAACCCAGAACATTAGACAGAATATTAGATGGTACAAATTAACTTGTCCCACAAAAAATAAGTCTCCTACAGATCTGAGAATGGAGAAATAGAAAGGTCTTGGTTCTTCCCTATTCAGCCACATTGGTTTCCTTCTGTTCCTAGACATCTTATTACCAGACGGTATAAACTTCCTACATGAGTCCTGTAATATATCACTATATTCTCCACATTTATCTTCTTATAACCTATGAAAAATTGTCCCCACCACTTGTGATCTGGCCGTGTGACTGAGGTCTGAGAGAGTGTAACAGGCAAGATACCAGGCGGGAACATGAAGGAGCACAACAGTAACCAGGATAAGGTCGGGAAATGACAAAACAGGGGACATGGACCTG
This sequence comes from Leptodactylus fuscus, assembly GCF_031893055.1. NCBI lineage: Eukaryota > Metazoa > Chordata > Amphibia > Anura > Leptodactylidae > Leptodactylus > Leptodactylus fuscus. Next base: position 174,706,496 of record NC_134270.1, on the reverse strand, counting down.
AGGTTACAAGGGGTGAGGGGCAATGTCACAAACATTATGGCAATTTTTTAATCCTCCAGGGGGCACAAAAGTTACCGCAATAATCAGTGACCGCTAGGGTTGAGCGATCGCATTCGGAAAAAAACGGATTCTGATCGGCGATCGAGAAAAATTCACGATCGCGATTGGAATCCCGAACACGATCTTTTTAGGTGGGATCGAGATCGGTGATCATTTCCCACAATGCTTTGCTAGCTAGTCTCCCATTCATTCTAATGGAAGACTAGCTAAAATCTCTAGTAGCTACTTACCTGAAGAGATGGCTGCTCCGGTGCCCGGTGTTCTCGTTCTTCTTTGCCTCGCTGTCCCCTGCCTCCCAGGTTAGGAGAGTGTGGGTGGGTTAGGAGAGTGTGGGCGGGTACTTGGAGGGAAAATTTCACGGCTCCCCGCCCTGCTCCCGCCTATACTCTCCTAAGCTACAAGCCCCGCCTTCCTAGCTCTTTAAACACTAACCTGGGAGGCGGGGGCAGCGAGGCAAAGAAGACCGAGAACACCGGGCACCGGACCAGCCATCTCTGCAGGTAAGTGGACACCAGGGCGACTAAGTAGCCAGAGGATTAACCCTTTCGCTGCCAGGCACGTAGCTATACGTGCTCCCAAGGTGGCACTTCAGTAGTACTACGTCCTCCCTACTAATGCCGATATCTCTGGACTGAATCAGCATATCTTGATGCTTTAAAATGCATTTTAAAGAAGAGACTCTCATCTTTAAAATAATACCAGGGACTTGATGATTTTACTTACAGTCTTGGAGCAATTCACTGTTGAAAACACTATTTGACATTGAGATCCAACTGCAGATCTCAATTCCCAACAGCGTTTCAACAGTGAATTGCTCCAAAACTGTACATCCAATCATCGAGTTCTTGATATCATTTTAAAGATGAGATTATCCTCTTTAAAATACAATTAAAAGCATCAAGATATGTTGATGCAGTCCAAAGATATAAAGCTCCAAAGTGTCCCCCCCACTCCTGTGTAAGCAAGCAATTTGCGATCTCTAACAAGAAAGGAAGAGGGACACGGAGCAGTGCAGCAGAGAGAGAGAGACACAGAAATGATCTCTCTCTGCATAACTTGTATGTGACAGCAGGAGGGGGGTGGCAGGGACTCTATTGTCCCTATTAACCCTTCTCGTGCCAATCAGAGCGTATACTATACATTTGTCTCTGATTGTCACATACAGTTATAATGTAATTCCCCCCTGAGCTTTACTAGTGGGGTATTCTTATGTTATACCTCCTGAACATAACCAGGAAGTTTATTGGCGCTGTGACCCAGACGTTTACCATTGTCCAGGTCGCAGCGCCAAAAAAAAAAGTCTCACCAAACACTTACACAACATATACATAAAGTTGCAAATAAAGTTTACATTTCACCCAATCCCTGTCCTGTCTATACCTGAGCTTTCTACAGTAAAATACGTCTCTAGTGATGTCCGTTACACACTAAAATAATAGTAATAACGATTATCACTAGAGATGAACGTATAGGTGCTAAAATTTTTATAGGGGGATGGAAAATAACATTTTTATGTAAAGTTCTATTTAATTTGCATGCACAAAATGGAATGGCGCATTTCTGTGATTTTGGCGATTCTTTAACACCCGCCCCTGTAAATATATACATGTGTGGTATGTATATATAGTGTATGTGTGATATGTACTGTATATATACATGTGTGGTATGTATGAACTCCTCACATATTGCAGTTTTATGGACAGTACATTATGTTTGCAGAAAGGGATTGCTTGAGCCGCACTTTAGTGGCAAATTTGAATTTTTGCGCAATTTTTGCTAGCAATCTCTGTTTGCGGCAAAGTTGAATGAAGGTGGTTGTATATATAAACTATTAAATTGTGTTTTTATATACGGTATGCTGTGTACTCTGAAAAAAGTTAGATTTTGGTATCACAGTCACAGTTTGGTAGGTGCAGTATAGCTTTATAACATATTAGTGAATAACAGCAAAATCCTGCTTGTCTTCTGTATTCGTGTTTTTGGGAGTCCGAGCTGTTGTTGTAGTTGATGTTTGCGGTACATATAGTATATATACACATTGTATACACCATAAGCTATTATTTTAAAAGTATTTTGTATATAAATGTGAGATTGAACATGAGTTTTAGGTGCAAATATGTGTTTTAGTGTATTTTTTCAAAAAATTATTTGTGTTGGTCGCAAAGTTGCATGAAGGTGGATGTGGCTATCGATGACCCATTAAGACATTTGTAATCTTCAGGTTGTCTACTTTCAAAAAATATATAGGGTTTAGGGGTTCACTTACTTTTCATGGTGTGTAATCCCTACATTTTATAGGATGATACTTTTTTAACATTTCCAGCTTCAAAGCAGATTTTTGTTCCTTCCAGTTCTAGCGATTTTCTGAAGACACGTGCATGCGGGTGCAGGCTATAGTGATATGTATGAACTCTGCACATGTTGAACTGTTATTTTTAGGAGGTTTGGTGCATTTAATTTTTTGTTTGGTTTCCACTTTTAACAACTAATATACATTTATTTGCATTTTTTCATAAAACATTCACTTTAAATCAAAATTGCATGAAGGTGCCTGTTCGTATACAGTACCAAGTTGCATTCTGACAATGCTGCAGGTGTCTACTTTAAGAAAATATATAGGTATGGGGGGGTTGGATGCTTTTTTAATGTTGCAATTTATGTTTGATTTGTCCATCTCAAAACTGTGAAAATTGCTCTGGCTACTGGAGGTGCAAAATTTCCAGAGACCCTTGGCAGCGAAAAGGTTAAAAAAAATAAATCCTCTGGCTACTTAGTGATTAAAAAAATCACTACACAGTGTGGATTCTAACAATTAAAGCGATCAATTGTTAGATTCCATGCTGTATAGTGAATAGGATTGCTTTTAAAATCCGATCTCCGATTAGTAAAAAAAATCCCATTGACTTGCATTGGGATCGGAATTGGGATCGAGATCGGGTTCTAATGAAAAATGATCGGAAATCGGATTTCAAAATCAATCCTGAAAAGTTAGGATCGGCTCAACCCTACTGACCGCCAAATAGATTGAGAATATCCATAAGGATTGCAGGAAAGAGTCAAAAGGAGGCAAATAACAAACTAGAGGTAACAAAACAGGGAACTGCTACAAATAGACAGAGGGGAGGAGCCTGAATACATAGAAAGAGCCCCAAATACAAAGTATAATGAATCTGTCTAATTTACCAGGCAGCTATGAACGGATGTAGCATGTCTCAGCTCTCATCACAACTATTATTTTATTTGTGGTTTTCCAAATCTGGTTTATTTATTTTTTATTCTTCAGATCTGCCAGGAGATACGACAAGGTTTGGATGTGTTTAGTCACCGACAAGCAGTAGAGAATGACCGGTGTAAAGCCGATGTTTCTTCTCATCATCTTTCAAGGTAACATGAACTCAATATACAAATGTAACCAGATAGAATGATACATTGTAACTCCGCCCTCATGTCCTGCTGATTGTTTCCAGGCTTCTATCTGGGTTCTGTAGGTCAGCGATGGACGTTCCCTTCTAGAATTTTGGCTCTGATCGGCTCCTGTGTGGAGATTCCTTGTACATATCATCCTGTCAGGAACTCACAGATATCCGGCACTGTATGGCACTCATATAGAAAGCAACATACCTTATATCCAGAGATCCTAAACACCAAGGACTCATCATCAGTATTACCGGATTATAAAGATCGGACCTCACTGCTACCAGGAGAGAACAGCTGTACCCTGCGGATAGACCCCGTGACAAGAGAGGATGGTGATGACTTTTATCCAGGAATCGCAGAAGATAAAGAGACAAATGCATATAGGAAATATCACAGATCTGTCCAGCTCAGTATCACAGGTGAATATCTCACAGATTATTGACAATCATTTACATTTCTTTATATGGAAAACAAACAAACCCAGTGTAGTCGGATCAGGACCCCATATTGTTCCTTATTACTGTTGAGCGAATAGTATTCGAAACTATTTGTCGAATACCTCGCTCCTATAGGAATGCGTGGAAGCGGTCGAACACCAAGGGGTTAAGCGCAGTGAATATTTGACGGCCTCTAACATGCATTCCTATGGGAGCGAGGGATTTGACAAATAGTTTAGAATACTTATCTGTCCCCTACTGTATGTCTTGCAAATTTTTGGATACGTTAGTTAGGGCGGATTCACACCAGCGCCCGATCTCCGTTTTGCAGGATTCCATTTTCTGTCGGCAGAAGACGGAAACGCGGCATTCAGTGTCCGCTAGGGTTGAGCCGATCTTGACTTTTCAGGATAGATTTAAAAATCCAATTTCTGATCATTTTTCATTCGAACCCGATCTCCATCGCAATTCCGATCCCAATGCAAGTCAATGAGATTATTTTACTAATCAGAGATCGGATTTTAAAAGCAATCCTATTCACTATACAGCATGGAATCTAAGAATTGAACGCTTTAATTGTTAGAATCCACGCTGTGTAGTGAATCATTTTTTTTTTTTTTAAATCCTCTGGCTACTTAGTCCCCCCTGGTGTCCACTTACCTGCAGAGATGGCTGCTCCGGTGTTCTTCTTTGCCTCGCTGCCGCTCCATGCTGCTCTTCTCCCTTCACTGCCCCCTCCCTGCCAGGTTAGGAGAGTGTGGGCGGTTTAGGAGAGTGTGGGCGGGTACTGGGAGGAGAGACGTCACATCTCCCCGCCCTGTACCCACCCACACTCTCCTAAGCCACAAGCCCCGCCTTCCTAGATCTTTAAACACTAACCTGGGAGGCGGGGCAGCGAGGTGAGAAGAGCAGCGTGGAGCGGTAGCGAGGTGAAGAAGAACACCGGAGCATTGGAGCAGCCATCTCTAGAGGTAAGTAGCTACTAGAGATGTTAGTTTAGTCTCCCATTAGAATGAATGGAGGCAGCCGGCGCACAGGGGGTTAAGGCTGTGTGCCGGCTGCTTCTATTCATTCCTATGGAACCGCAGCGGACCCTTCACACTGAGTATACACTATATACTCAGTGTGAAGGCTAAGCAAAGCATTGTGGGAAATAGTACCGATCTCGATCCCACCTAAAAAGATCGTGTTTGGAATTCCGATCGCGATCGTGAAATTTTCTCGATCGTCGATCGGAATCCGATCTTTTCCGAACACGATCGCTCAACCCTAGTGTCCGCCGGTAAACACCAGTGAGCGTCTTCTGCTCTCCGCAGCGAAACCATTTTTTCTTTGGATAGAAAAATGAAGCTGATTAGAGATGAGCGAGTAGTGTTCGATTGAGTAGGTGTTCGATAGAATACTACGGTATTCGAAATACTCGTACTCGATCGAACACTACTAGCTGTTCGAAGTTTAAGGTTCGATGCAGAACCAGCGTTGATTGGCAGAATGCTATACATTCTGCCAATCAACGCTGGTTCTTCTCCTACCTTTAGAAGTCTTCTCCGTGCAGCTTCCCCGCGGCGTCTTCCGGCTGGAATTCACTCTGCCTAGGCAGAGTGAATTCCAGCCGGAAAACGCCGCGGGGGCGCTGCGCTGGGAGAAGACTTCAAGGAGAATCCAGCCCGATCGTCACTCGTGGACTTGGTAAGTATAATTTTATGGAATGTTGCCTACCCCTGAAACGAGCATTTCCCCCCATAGTCTATAATGGGGTTCGAAATCCATTTGAACAGTCGAACAGTGAGCGGCTGTTCGAATCGGATTTCAAACCTCGGACATTTTAGTGTTCGCTCATCTCTAAAGCGGATACATTTTCTTATTCTCACTCTAATAAAGACATAAAAATGAACTGTACACTAAAGGGTTAGGACCTTCGGACTCGATAAACATGACTGTTCTTCTTTGTTTCCTCAAAATTTTTATAATGATTTATCCTTAGGATAGACTATTGGTATGAGATTGGTAGGAGATGACACCCGGCAGCCCCACCGATCAGCAGATATCAGCAGCCGCGGTGCAGTTAGAGCTCAGTGCACAGAACTCCTTTTCACCTCTACAGGACAGAGAAGAACAGCCATGTTTGTATATTTCTACATCTACCCACCATCTAAGGGAGTTGTAGACACATGAAAGGCTGAGATGAGAATACTCCTTTAGGCTAAGGCCCCACGTAGAAGACTTTGACAGAATTTCATTGCCTCGAAGTCCCAGTATAAACATAATAACAAGCAGATGTGACCAAATGTTGATGTAACAATTTGTGATACAATTTTTCAGAATATCCAGGTCATGTTGATCTTTCTGTCTCTCTGAATATAAGAGAAGGAGAAGCCGCCACTATGAGATGTTCTGTAGATCACACGTGTCGCTCCAGTCCTCCATCTCTACAATGGAACAAACCTGGTCAAGTTAAAAGGAAGTCAGTGGAGATTTCTGGAGGATCCTGGAGAGAAGAATCAGAACTGACTTATATTCCTTCCTATGTGGATGATGAGAGTCGTGTTCAGTGCACGGCTACATATCCTAATGGACAGAGAACTGAGAGATCAAAAATTCTGTACATCGACTGTATGTATTATATGTGAGGGGGGACGATTATAATGTTATTAAATGGCTAAGATATTAATATGTGCAGGTGACTTACAGTATAGGAGGTGACCGGGTGCTTAGACTCCTTCGTTTGGCACAAACAAGATTGTTTCTATTGGAAAATGTTATCGTGGTCATTCACATAGGAAACGTTCTCTAATATTTTGACATTCTCTGATGTGACACTATCTGAGACTCCTTGAAAAGAGTCAAAAGGAAACTCAGTATTACACCAGCCACAGTGTAATGTAGGAACATAATGCGGAGTGTCCTCAAAAAAAAAAAAAAAATCACGTTTTTGCTAGGGTTGAGCGATCGGGATCAGAAAAGATCATATCCCGATCATCAATCGAGTAAATTTCACGATCGCGATCGGGTTCCGATCCCGTCTAAAAAAAATCAGGAACGGAATTCTGATCCCGGACACTCAACTTACCTGCACAGAAGCGCTGCCTCTGCCACTCCACGCTGCTCTTGCTCCTCTTCTTTCTACTGCGCATGTCTGCAGAGCGCCGAGCGTGCCCCCGTGCGTGCCACAACAAGCCCCGCCTACTTGAAGCATTAGTAACACTAGCCTGGGAGGCAGGGGCACGTCCGGTGCTCTGCAGACATGCAAAGTAGAAAGAAGAAGAGCGAGAGCAGTATGGGGTGGCAGGGGCAGCGCTTCTCTGTGGATAAGCAAACAGCAGGGGGGCCTTAAGTAGCAAGGGGATTTTTTAATCACTACACAGCGTGGAGTCTAAAAATTTAACCCTTCAATTTTTGGATTCCACGCTGTGTAGTGAATAGGATCGTTTTTAAATTCCAATTTTCGATCAATGAAAAATCCCATTGACTTGCATTAGGATCGGAATTGGGATCGGGATCAGATGGAAAATGATCAGAAATCAGATTTTAAAAACGATCCTGAAATCTCAAGATCGGCTCAACCCTAGTTTTTGCTTAAGTTATGACGTTTTTATTTTTCCATCCATGGAGCAGTATGGGGGTTTATTTTTTGTGGGACAAATTGTAATTGGTTAATGCTCCTCAAGATGTCTTGGGAAGCCAGAACTAAATTCAGAATGAGATAGAATCAGCCAAAAGACCTGCATTCGTGCCATTTTCTTATGGGTGTTTGTAAATATAGCTCCTTATATTTTTTGTGAAGGCACAATGACCAATGTATCTTTAAAGAGTTCTGTGTGTAGAATTCATATAAGTCATCGCATCGCTTTCATTTCCTTCCACAGATGCTCCCAAAAATGTGACCGTCATCGTCATTGAGATGGATGAAGTGATAGAAGGCAGTGATGTGACGTTACAATGTAATGATTTCGCCAATCCTGATGTGCATGAGTATGAATGGTACAAAGGGAAAACCAGATTACGGAACAATAGAGGGGAGATGACTGTGCATAAAGTGACCAGGGACATGGAGCCCTATTCCTGTACTGCCATAAATCGTGTGGGGAGAGGAGAGTCAGCCCCGATACAGATACCTGTACTATGTATGTATATAGAATTATATAGTTAATAGAGATGAGCGAGTAGTACTCGATCGAGTAGGTGTTCGATCGAATACTACGGTATTCGAAATACTCGTACTCGATCGAGTACCACTCGCTATTCGAATGGAAAAATTTGATGCAGAACCAGCGTTGATTGGCCGAATGCTATACAGTCGGCCAATCAACGCTGGTTCTTCTCCTACCTTAGAAGTCTTCTCCGTGCAGCTTCCCCGTGGCGTCTTCCGGCTCTGAATTCACTCTGCCAGGCATCGGGCCTGGGCAGAGCTGACTGCGCATGCCCGCGCTACAAGAAAATGGCTGCTTTGACTGTAAGCGGCCATTTTCTTGTAGTGTGGACATGCGCAGTCGTCTCTCCCCGGGCCCGATGCCTGGCAGAGTGAATTCATTGCCAAATGACGACGCGGGGACGCTGCACGGAGAAGACTTCTCAGAGAATCCAGCCAGATCCTCACTCGTGGACTTGGTAAGTTGAGTTTGATCGAATGTTTCCTACCCCTGAAACGAGTATTTTCCCCCGATAGACTATAATAGGGTTCGATATTCGATTTGAGTAGTCGAATATTGAGGGGCTACTCGAAACAAATATCGAATATCGAAGATTTAACTACTCGCTCATCTCTAATAGTTAATAAGTTACTTAGTCAACATGGTAAATATAGAAATATGTCCATACAAGTTAGAATTTTTGTGTGCAGTACGTGGTTTTGTGCAAAAATTTGCATCATTTCTAAGAACAGTATTTGCCATCAGAAATCTAGCTTAAATAATGTATTAGTGATCAGACCCCTCTAAAAATTGCAGCAAATACAGATAAAAAAAGGAAATAAAAATTCCAATCCCCCTCTTCAGTAGAACACATATTAAAGTACATAAAGTGAAAGAGATGCAAACTACGTATCTATATGTACATAAGCGTCCGATATACAAACCGAACTTTGTAGCAGGAAAAAAAGTCGACCATAAAAAGGTAACCAAAAGTGATCAAAGCAATAGAAGTTCCCCAAATTGATATAAATAAAAAGTGGACCCGTAAAAAAAGACATGTAATGAATCTTCAAACACAAGATAAGTTAGAATATGGCGACTCAGGTTTTCAATTTTTTTAAGGGATTCAAATGCAAAAAAATGAAAAAAATAAAATAAAATAAAATTGGCCTTGCCGTAATTATACCAACTAGAGATGAGCGAGTAGTCAAATATTCAATAATCGATATTCGATTTGAGTAGATAATCAATGCTGGACTATTCCCATTATAGTCTATGGGGAAAAAATTCTCGTTTCAGGGGAAATCAAAGTCTCTCCCTGTCTAAATCCAAGCCGCATCTGACACGAATGTGGCTGCCACTATTCTTATAAATCCAAGGTCACCTGATTTAGCCAACCAATGACATTTTCTTATTTTTTTTCGATGCCTACGTTTTCCTCTTTCCTGTCCCACCTGCCCGGCACAGTTATTGGTGCAAAAAAAGCGCCAGGGAAGGTGGGAGGGGAATCAAATTTTTACTGCGTTTACCACGTGGTATTTGATTTCATTAGATTATCTCGAATACTTGATCGAATACTATTCGCTCATCCCTAATACCAACCCATTGAGTACAAGTGACATGAGATTCTGGCTGCACAGTGAGCACTGTAAAAACAAAGCCCGTAACAATGTTGCACAATTACAGTTTTTCTCCAATTTCACCCCATTGTGATTTTGTTTTGCAGTTTCTCAGTATATTGTACGGAATATTAAATGTTACCAATAGGAAATACAATGTTGCCATAAAAATATTAAGCCCCAAATGGCTTTTTGAAAGGAAAAAATTATGACTTTGGGAAGGTCAGGAAAGAGATAACACTGTCTTTCTATTCTGCAGTTCCACCACAACATGTGAATGTCACCATCCTTGACAATGGCCAAATAATGGAAGGGACTGATGTGACTTTAGTCTGCACCTCCATCTCCAGGCCTGAAGCCATAGACTATGAATGGTACAAGGGACGAAACAAAAAGTTACCATACAATGGACGGAATATGACAGTGTATAATGTGACCAGGAACATGGAGTCCTATTCCTGTACGGCCATAAATCGTGTGGGGAGAGGAGAATCAGCCCCGACAGAGATCCCTGTGATGTGTATGTCTATATAATTACATAGTTAATAAGTTACATAGTTAACATGGTAAATATAGAAATATGTCCATAAAAGTTTGAATTTTTGTGTGCAGTACTTGGTTTTGTGCAAAAAAATTGCATCGTTTCTAAGGACATGATTTACCATCATTTATACCAGAAATCTTGCGTTTCACCGACCATAAAAAATTAACTAAAACATGATCAAAACAATAGAAGTTCCCCAAATTGATATAAATAAAAAGTGAATATAAGGGAAGTGCCAGAGAGCAGTTCCCCAGTGCTGTAGATGAACCCTGGAGGAAGGGGCACAAGAGACAGTGAGCCCTTGTCTGAAACCCCAACACTGTCCCTTCCTGCTTGCCGGTCCTATCCTAGGTAATAGGCGACAACTGGACGACAGACCTTTCCCTTTTGTGACACACAAAACGCGGACAAGACAAACAACAAAGGGAGGTCAGCTAGCCAAGGGTCGGTAACAGTCAAGCAATGCAGTGTCAAAATTGATATCCAAAAGAGTAGTCAATAGGGAAAGCCAGAGGTCAAGAGTCAGAATACAAGAAATAACAGCAAGAGAAAAGCCAGCACGCACAAGGCAATAGCAAGCACCAGTGTGAATATGAGCCAAGAATAAATAGAGAGGAAGAACTCGCCCCGGACTTGATAGGAAGGCTGGCCGTCAATCACAGGGCAAGACCAGAATTAACCACTTAATGACCAGAGGCAACCAAGGTGCAGCAGACGGGTGCAATGTAAATTCAATAACAGAAATAGAGCCATGTTCACACAGTACAACAAAAACTCTAAACAAGGAATTAAACTGCACCTGCCTCCTGCGCCACAGCATGCGAGCAGAGGATGGCGCAGTGACCTGAGCAGGCAGAGACGTTACAAAGGATCCGTAAAAAAAAGACACGTTATGAATCTTCAAACACAAGATAAGTTAGAATATGGCGACTCAGGTTTTCAATTTTTTAAAGGATTAAAATGCAAAAAAAAAAAAAAGAAAAATTTGGCCTTGCCATGATTATACCAACCCATTGAGTACAAGTGACATGAGATTCTGGCTGCACAGTGAGCACTGTAAAAACAAAGCCGGTAACAATGTTGCACAATTACAGTTTTTCTCCAATTCCACCCCACTGTGATCTGGTTTTCCAGTTTCTCGGTATATCGTACGGAATATTAAATGTTACCAATATGAAATATAATTTTTCCATCAAAAATGAAGCCCCATGAGGCTTTGTGAAAATAAAAAATGAAGAATGTATTGCCTTTGGAAGGCGGGGAAAGGGATGACACTGTTTTTCTATTCTGCAGTTCCACCACAACATGTGACCGTCACCATCCTTGGTAATGGCCAAATAATGGAAGGGACTGATGTGAATTTAGTCTGTACCTCCATCTCCAGGCCCGAAGCCACAGAGTACGAATGGTACAAGGGACGGAACAAAACTAAGTTACTATACAATGGAGGGAATATGACAGTGTATAATGTGACCAGGGACATGGAGCCCTATTCCTGCACGGCCGTAAATCGTGTGGGGAGAGGAGAGTCAGCCCTGACAGAGATCCCTGTAATAGGTATGTATAAAGCCTGGAGCTCTGGGTAGTAGTCATTGTATACTGTATATTTTGTGCTTATTATTTGTGCAGGGTAAGAGTATATAATCTGTCGGTGCAATGTACTTTAATGCTAAAGAATATGTACATCCTTTCACCGATCCACAGCAGAAATCTCAGTTATAGAACATCCGAGCTGTTAATGGTCAGTGTATAAGTGACTATTATGGGGACGCTGTGACAATCACTACCTATATCAGTGCATGCAAACAATAGAGAGAGAAATTTATTATGTGTTCAGGTTTTCATAACCACATACAGGAAGTAAACAACAGAAATCTCTGATTGGTTGGTCGAGGTATCCGCCTCCTGTGACATCAGCTCCAGGGCACTACCTCCAGGAAGTGATGTATCGTCTTGCCATGTGGTTTCTGTGATGCCATTTCCTGTGGGAGTGGCTTCTTGCCATGTGGCTTCCACATGGTCAGGGCCTACACTTGAGGACACCATAGAGGCCATCTTGTCATGATGTCTGGTTCATTGTCAAAAGTCCATAACACACAGGAATGTCTTTGCAGCCTCAATCTTCACAATCCCATGCATGCATTACAGTATATACATATAGCCTAGTATACAGCATTGGCTTAGCTCTGAACTCCACCCACTGGATGTGTGAGGGCTAGGGGTTAATTCAATTTTATCTGTTCATGCTTTGACAGCCTAACTGGTTTTTCCACCAATGTTTAGAGATGTTCTCTTTGAGTTAGATGTCCATAGTCTCCAACCAAATGGAAACGGCTCAAATCAGCTGGGGAGGACTACTGACTCCACAGACAATAGATTACAGGGACATATGATTTTAGTTTCAACCTGGGACAAAAAAGCATATTATAGCTATATCCAGATATTGCAGGTGTCTAGAGATGAGCGAGTAGGTATTCGAGCGAATAATATGGTATTCGAAATACACGTACTCGTTCAAATACTATCGCTATTTGCAGTAAAGATTCAATTCAGAACCAGCGTTGATTTGCCGAATGTTATACACTGTATACAACACTGGTTCTGCAGAAGGCTCGTCCTTGCTAGTCAGGAGAGCTGGCAGCTTGCTGTTACGAGGGAGATGACTTTTTCTCATAGGAATGCATTGACCAGCGTTGATTGGCCAGTGTACAGCATTCGGCCAATCAACGCTGGTTCTGCCGGAGGCTCATCTGTGAGGAGGCGGAGTCTAAGATCAGATCATAGCAGTCTCCATTGTGGTCCGCCTTGTCACGGACGAGATTCCAGCGGAATCAGCGTTGATTGGCTGAATGCTGTACACTGGCCAATCAACGCTGGTCAATGCATTCCTATGAGAAAAAGTCAGCTCCTTCGAAACAGCAAGCTGCCAGCTCTCCCGACTAGCAAGGACGAGCCTGCTGCAGAACCAGCGTTGATTGGCCAATCAATGCTGGTTCTGCAGGACGAGTAAGGGCCGGTTCAACGCTTGCCTCCCGTCCGGAAGAAGTCCGCAGGAGGACCCCCTAATGGAATATCAGTGCAACTGCAAGCACTGTGCAGTTAAAGTGCACCTACCCCATAGACTATAATGGGGTCTGTGCACTATAACTGCACAGCGCTCCTCCTAAACACTCTCCTCCTGCTACTCGTGGACTTGGACTCCTTTAGTCGAATAGTGGTTTCCTCTGAATCGAGCATTTTTTCCCATAGATTATAATGGGATTCGATATTTGATCAACTAGTTGAATATTAAGGCTCTACTCAAAACCAATATCGAACCTCAAATATTTCACTGTTCGCTCATCTCTACTGGCGTCATCTTGTCACATAATATTATATTCAGTTTAAACACAAATAGTTATACTGCATTTAGTTTTAAGGATAACAATGTTTCTGTGATCATATATTTACAACCTTTACAATATTTTCATCCATTCTATTTCTTGCCTTTCTCTGCAGATGGAGGAACATCTAATAGTAACATTATCCTTCTGGTGACCATTGGAGCCATCTGCCCTCTGCTGGTGGTGGCGCTCGTCTACGTCTACTGGAGGTAGGATGTAATAATAAGGAAGATTTCTAGGATGCTTATACATTGCTTTAAAGGGAACATGTCACCATTTTTAATGTTTATGTTATTATTATTATTATTATTATTATTATTATTATTATTATTACTATTATCTATCACTTTATTCTAATCTGTTTTTAGTTCATCATTTTTTTCTTTGTTCTATTTTCCGTACTTGACCTAACAGCAGTTAGTCATTGCCAGAGGCCATGTGGCGACTCATTGGGGTCTATGGGAGCGTTTGCTAGACATTCTGAGTGCAGGGAGAGGGAATAGATGTGACATCATCTATTGTAATTGATGTAGAGGTGTTATTTTCTATTGTGATCCTACTCATATTGTTTGTGATGTCAATGAGGTGACTGCTGCACAGAAAACCTTACAGAATTGGCAATTGTCTACTATTAGACTTTCTCATGTCCCTGATCAGCAGTAACAACCTGATGTGTTCTTTTTATAGAAGGCGATGCCAGAAGGTGACAAGGAATGAGGTAAAATGGTTTATATAATGTATATTTATATATTAGGGTAAAAAAATATGCAAATCTATTCTCCAGGATGTAATTAGGAGAACAGTGCACTCTGTACGGCGCCCTCTAGAGGGCAGCCCCCTTAACATCATGCATGACTCAGTTAATAAGCCTACTGACATGATGTTGAGTTTATTGCCAAATTAGTATTTCTATTCCAAAAGGAACATATTCCCGCTATGGACAGCGCTGTTTCAGTCTTTTGGACCTCCTCAGCATAGCGCAGGGATACTGATTTGGCAGAGTGAGAGACTATAGACCAGGGTCAGGGGATAATCATACACATTAGGGAGAGTGTGTGCCTACATAGGCATACGGAGACTTACAAGTCATTCCTGCTCCGCTAGGGATTCCGCTATGTAGGCACACACTCTCCCTAATGTGTATGATTATCCCCTGACCCTGGTCAATTGTGTATCACTCTGCAAAATCAATATCCTTGCGCTATGCTGAAGAGGTCCAAAAGACCCAAACAGCACTGTCCATAGCTGGGAATCTGTTCCGTTTGGAATAGAAATACTAATTTGGCAATAAACTCCGCATCATGTTAGTAGGCTTATTAAGTCATGCATGATGTTAAGGGGGCTGCCCTCTAGAGCTGATTACGAGTGGCACCTGTGTGCTCATCATATGACCATGGACCGTAAATCACATGACCAGAGTTTTATCTTCTAGAATTAACAGAATGAATGACAGCAAGCCGAAATCTAAAAAACTGTGATGAATTGATACAGAAAGTATAGTGGGAAATTGTATATCTTTTTATTGTACATTTGTTTGTCAATATTGGTCTGAAAGTGGCCAACCCCTTTAACCTCTCTCCTTTTTCTGGAATCTTTCTCTCCTCCTTCATACATGCTGTCATATCCCCACTACTGAAAAAATCCTCCCTTGACCCGTCCTGTGCTGCTAACTACCGAGCCATCTCTCACCTCCCCTTCATCGCTACACTCCTGGAACATCTGGTATATTCCCACCTAATCCGCCATCTCTGCACATGCTCTTCTGGACACCTTACAATCAGGTTTCCGTGCACTACGCTCTACAGAAACAGCCATCACAAAGGTCTCTAACAATATCTTGATGGCTAAATCTAAAGGGAACCGTTCACTACTGAACCTTCTGGATGTCTCAGCAGCATTTGACACCGTAGACCACAAACTCCTCCTCGCTATGCTCCACTCTATTGGCCACAGGGATAACGCGCTCTCTCTTGGGTTCTTCCTATCTCTCTGACTGCTTATTTAGTATATCATTCACCGGGGCTATTTCTTCTCCTCTGCCCCTTGCGGTTGGGGCTCCTCAGGGCTCGGTCCTAGGCCCCCTCCTCTTCTCTCTGTACACAGCCCCAGTTGGACAAACCATTCGCAAAAAACATTTGCAAATTTGGCTTTCAATACCATGTTTATGCTAATGACACCCAACTATATACCTCATCCCGGGACATCACCCCTGCACCACTAAAGAACACCAGTGACTGTCTCTCTGCGGTCTCTAACATCATGGCTTATCTCTATCTGAAATTGAATCTTTCAAAAACTGAAGTTCTTGCGTTCCCTCATCCACTAACCAAGATGACCCTGATATTTCTTTCTGTCTATGGCCTATTACACTGTATTACACCGAGGTGCCACGTCCGCTGTCTTGGAGTTTCATTTGATTCAGAGCTCACCTTCACCCCACGTATTCAAACACTTGAAGGCTCTTTCCACCTGAACCTCAAAAACATCTCTAGAATTTACCCTTTTCTCACAATGGAAACATCAAAATCCCTCATTGTCGCTCTGATTCTCTCTCGTCTTCACTATTCCTCTTACTAATCTCTCCCTACTACAATCTGTCCTGAACGCGGCCACTAGACTCCTCTTTCTGTCAAACCGGTAAACAGACGCATCTACCTTGTGTCAGTGGATGGATTGGTTGCCCATCACAGATACAATATAAACTTATCACTCTGACCACAAACCCATCCACATCGCTGCTCCCCCCTATATCTCCTCTCTCGTCATTAACTACCGCCCAACCCATCTTGTTTGTTCTGCCAATGACCTTAGACTTGTGTCCTCTGTTACCCGAACATGCCACTCCCATTTCCAAGACTTTTCTCTGGAATGCTTTACCCCGGACAATTTGATTAACCCCTTCCCGACATCCGCCGTAATAGTACGGCACATGCCGGGTGTGTAACTATAGTGACCGCCCGGGAGCCAGGCGGCCACCATAGCCGCCGGGTGTCTACTGCTTTAAGCAGTAGACAACCGGCGCTAATGTCTCCGATCGGTCCCCGGACCGATCAGAAGCATTAACCCCTCCTGCGCCACGGTCAAAGGCGCCGGAGATGCCATTTTCCCGGCGGTGCATGAGCACCGCCATTTTACCAGTGATCGCCAGCACCTGGAGCAAGCTCCAGGGCCGACGTCACGTTGCCATTGCAGCCGGGAGCCGTGTTAAAGGCTCCCGGCCGGTCTGCAATCTCTTTCTTTTGCAGGCTGGTCTATGCAACCTGCAAAAGAAATGATGATTTTTTGCAATGTATTGCAATGCATTAGAATTGTAATGCATTGCATTAGTGATCAGACCCCCTGGGGTTTAACACCCCTAGGGGGTCTAATAAATGCAAAAAAATAAATAAAAAAAAAGTAAAAAAAAAAATATGAAAAAATTTAAAAAGTATTAAAAATTCAAATCACCCCCCTTTCCCTAGAACACATATAAAAGTATGTAAATACTGTGAAACACATACATGTTAGGTATCCCCGTGTCCGAAATCACCCGCTCTACAAATCTATAAAAATATTTTTCCTGTTCCTGGGCTTAGTTCTCCAAGATGGCGGCAGGAACAACCTCCCTGCCAAAAACTATATCCAAGTACCAAGAAGAACTGATGGAAAGCAAAGGGCAAAGATCACACCAAATAATGTTGTACAAGATGTTGACATGTATCAAATGTTGGAAATAGGTTCGAGTGAGTTTTTGGTAATTCTCTGATATTTTGTATTTCTAGACTGTGGAGTCTCCAGATGCCACATATACCGATCTTATAAAAAAGGATATAGCCAATGATTATGAAGAATTAAAGGTAAATGTCATAATATAAGATTATTTTATAGGACTATAAGAAGAATCTGGTTACTGATGTAGGCTGAGATGGACGGTGACATGGGGGGAGTCCGATAAGGATCAATAATACAATCACTGAGGAGGATGAATAATGGAGGAGATGTTGTTCTGAGTCGCTCTCCAGATTATCTACAAGGGGGAGTCCCAAGCAAGCTTCTCACTAGCAGACAGTATGGACAGGGTTAATTTTCCAAAGACAAGTCCTATAATCAAGACTAAGTCATTATATAACCCCACATTACCCAGGACCTCTCAGCTAGGACACCTCGTAGTGGTGTAACTAGCAATGGCGGTGCCCCATGGTGAACTTTTGACATGGGCCCCCCCGACTGACACTGACGCCGAAGACCTCGATCGACCCCCTCCTACGCATTCCTGCGCGCTCTATTATGTCCCTTAGTGGCCCCTGCACACAGTATTATTCCCCATAGTGGCCCCTACTGTTATGGTCAGCAGGATTTATTTAAAAAAAAAACTAAACAACTTAAAAACCCTGCGGAGCCCTCTGGGCTACTGACTGCTAAAAACCTGGTGTGAACAGTGACTGACAGTTCCTGTCACTGCCAGCTAAATTAAGCCACCAGGTTTGCTTTGTTACCAGTCACAGAGTCCTGTGCAGTCAGAGCAGCCGCACAAATAAACAAACTGGCTAGCCTGAACTCCAGGACTAGCCAGAGACCAAGTAAACCCTGTGTGTGGTAGTACCACCTAGGCAACTACTGCCAAGCCCACTCCCAGTCACCCTGTCTGAGAAGTAATGCTAGCTGACCCTACTGAGTTCTACCACACACATACAAGGCAGCATGCTGCCTGACTAACTGTGGCATTGCTACCTAAGGGGTAATTTACTAGCTAGGGCCAATAATGTTTACAGACTGGAACTGTACAGAAGAACAGGCAGCAACGCCCATCTCATGGCCGCAGCTTCTGCACAATCCTAACACCTGCACACAGTATTATCCCCATAGTGGCCCCTGCACTCATTATTATGCCCCATAGTGGCCCGTGCACACAGTATTATGTCCCACTGTGGACACCCATAAACACTTATTATACTCTGGGGTCTTTTCAGACCCCAGAGTATAATAATCGGAGACCCAGGGGGAGAAAAACATTAAAAAACTCTCACCCATCCTCCGGCTCCTACGTTGTTGGCCTCCGAAGTAGTCCATCTTCAATGACGTCAAATGACCTGGAACGCAGGCCAGGGTCATGAGACATCAGACAACTAGGGCGAAGCCTGCCCGGATTGTGGAGAGGTAAGTAACAGTGTTTTTATGTTTCTTACCTCTCCCGGCCTGCCAATCATTATTATATAATGATAGCAGCGGTAGCGGCTGTCACTGGACCCCTAATGTCCCGAGCCCTGTGGCAGCTGTCTCTGCTGCTATGGCGGTAGTTACGTCACTGCTCATAGTCACCAGTCTTAGTGGTCAGCGATGGCTCCCTACCAGATGTTACAGGTCTAGTAGGTCACCTCCTTTCTTCTTCTCAGATAACATTTGTATCTCATGGGCTGAAAATTTCCCATATCCATTACTAATAAGGACGAGGAGGAAAAACAACTGAACATAAAGCAGGAAGAGAATAAATAACATCAGAGAAAATTCCCCAACAAATAGCGAAATCTGAGATGACGGATACAATGTGTTATATAATGTCTTGTCTTCTGTGATGTCATGGTGTATTGATAATCTGTATCACTGACTATACCATCTCTTACTTTACAGCCTATGAACCCCCCTGAGATCACAGGAGGACATGAAAGCGCCACTTACCAAAATATATCAAACCGAACTAAGAAGTCAAACCTCCATTAACAACACAAGAAATAACCGGAGGCGTACAGCAATATTTTGTAGGAGCAGACACATGTTTAACCCCTTAATGACCAGACCTCATTTAAAAAAAAAAAAAAAAAAAAAAAACTGACAGATTCCACTTTATATGACTTCACAATATGAAAGACGTGCGGAGGACATTGGGAATATAGAATTTCCTACTATGTCCCCAGTAGCTCCTATGATTGAGGGTCTCTTCTGGTGTCTTTTTCCTTGTAAGCCCTAAATCCGGGGTGTTCTCTCATATATGTTTAGCACAGCTTATACATTCCCTTCCTGTCACAGACAACTTTGTTCTAATGATTTGGCAATTCACCGTGTAGGTTAAATATTGCTTCAGTTTTATTGTACAGGTTGTTACGGACGCGACAATACCAAATATGTATTGAGTTTATTATTATTATTAGAGATAAGTGAACACTGTTCGATAGAATACAGATTCGATCGAATATCAGGCCGTTCGAGGTATTCGATTCCAATCGAACACCACGAGGCAAATGCACTAAAAATTTGTATCCCCTCCCACTTTCCCTGGCACTTTTTTTGCACCAATAACTGCACAGGGGAGGTGGGACAGGAACTACGACAACGGAGGCAGTGAAAAATAATTGGAAAAAGTAATTGGCTGCCGAAATCAGGTGACCTCCACTTTATACGAATGGTGGATTTAACACTCAGTTAATTTGAGACTGTGAACTATGTGACTGTGAGACAGGGACAGATGTACAGGCAGGGTTAGCTAGGGATTACCTTTATTTAGGTGGGAATGTTACTCACCCAGCTCTTTGGGGCTCTATCTGGTCGGGATCCCTGTCAGCTTGTGATATGCAGGAGCTGAATTTTTCCCATAGGAATGCATTGACCAGTGTTGATTGGCCGAATGCCATACAGAGGTACAGCATTCAGCCAATCAACACTGGTTCTGCCAGAGGAGGCGGAGTCGAAGATCGATCCCCAGCAGTCTCCATTCTGGTTTGATCTTAGACTCCACCTCCTCATAGACGAGCCTCTGGCAGAACTGGCATTGATTGGCCGAATGCTGTACACTGTATGGCTTTCAACCAATCAACGCTGGTCAATGCATTGCTATGGGAAAAAGTCAGCTTGCGCATATCACAAGCTGACAGGGATCTCGACATAATACAGTGACTTGGGATTGCTAGATGCCCCCAGACATGCTTCCCCTGCTGTCCCAGTTGCATTCCAGGGTGTCGGCATCATTTCCTGGAGTGGAAATAGTGGACTTGGTGACTCTCCTGAGTTGAAGAGTAGGATCCCCTGAAACGAGCATTTTTTCCCGATAGACTATAATGGGGTTCAATATTTGTTAGTATTCAAATATTGAGGGGCTATTCGAAACGAATATCGAATATTTTACTGTTTGCTCATCTATAATTATTATTATTATAGAATTCATTTTCTATAGGAAAAGGAAATTTTTGGGGTTAATAACTTCATTACCCCCCGTATCCAATCACTCGCACGTTCATGTCACCTCTACCATAAAAACATCTCCAGAATACGCCCTTTCCTTACCAGAGATCCACTAAAGATTGTCTCTGATTCATTCTCGCCTTGACTACTGTAACTCCTTACTAATCGGTCTTCCCCTCACTAAACTCTCCCCTCTACAATCTATTCTGAATGCAGCGGCCAGGCTCATCTATCAGGCTAGATGCTACAGCGATGCCTCCGGTCTGTGCCGGTCACTACACTGGCTGCCTATTCATTATAGAATAAAATATAAAGTTATCCCCCTCCCCCACAAGGCTCTCCATAAAGCCGCACCTCCATACATTTCTTCCCTCATCTCTGTCTACCGCCCAATCCGTGCTCTCCGTTCACTCAATGACCTAACACTTACATCCTCTATTATCAGAACCTCCCACACTCGTATACAAGACTTCTCCCGAGCTGCACCACTTCTCTGGAATGCTCTACCCCGGACAATCAGATTAACTCCCAATTTCTACAGTTTCAAATGCAAACTAAAGACGCATCTTATCAGACAGGCCTATCACAATTCCTAATATAAACCCTTCCATAGTTAGAATCCTTACAATAGACCCTCCTCTGTTCCCGCTCCCACTTTATCCCACATGATATGATGGCGTATCTGACAGTAACTTTATATGTCCAGGCACAATCTGCACATAGTAGGACATGACTGGTGATGGCTCATACAGTTTTATGTTTGTGTAATAACAGTAACCTCTATTACAAAAATTTTAGGACCATTGTATAAGCAATGCTACCTCCAATGCCACCCCTGCTACCTCTTGTGTCACCCCCTCTACCTCATAGATTGTAAGCTCTTATGAACAGGGTCCTCAGCCCTTTGATGTATCTTCTTGTCTGTACTTGAGCCCTACGTACAATTTGTAAAGTGCTGCAGGATATGTTGGTGCTATATAAATAAAATGTATTATTATTATTCACCTTCTTTTAGAGACTCTACATGGGAATGATGTAACAAGTTTTTCCCAGCTGGATTTGGGGATCCTCTGTTGTTCTTCCTTGCAGATCCTCTCCAGCTCCGTCAGATTGGACAGCCATCTTCAGGTACAGTCCTATGAAAAAGTTTGGGCACCCCTATTAATCTTAATCATTTTTAGTTCTAAATATTTTGGTATTTGCAACAGCCATTTCAGTTTGATATATCTAATAACTGATGGACACAGTAATATTTCAGGATTGAAATGAGGTTTATTGTACTAACAGAAAATGCGCAATATGCATTAAACCAAAATTTGACCGGTGCAAAAGTATGGGCACCTCAACAGAAAAGTGACATTAATATTTAGTACATCCTCCTTTTGCAAAGATAACAGCCTCTAGTCGCTTCCTGTAGCTTTTAATCAGTTCCTGGATCCTGGATAAAGGTATTTTGGACAAACAATTCAAGTTCAGTTAAGTTAGATGGTCGCCGAGCATGGACAGCCCGCTTCAAATCATCCCACAGATGTTCAATGATATTCAGGTCTGGGGACTGGGATGGCCATTCCAGAACATTGTAATTGTTCCTCTGCATGAATGCCTGAGGATTTGGAGTGGTGTTTTGGATCATTGTCTTGCTGAAATATCCATCCCCGGCGTAACTTCAACTTCGTCACTGATTCTTGAACATTATTCTCAAGAATCTGCTGATACTGAGTGGAATCCATGCGACCCTCAACTTTAACAAGATTCCCGATGCCGGCATTGGCCACACAGCCCCAAAGCATGATGGAACCTCCACCAAATTTTACAGTGGGTAGCATGTGTTTTTCTTGGAATGCTGTTTCTTTTTGGACGCCATGCATAACGCCTTTTTTTTATAACCAAACAACTCAATTTTTGTTTCCAAAATGAAGCTGCCTTGTCCAAATGTGCTTTTTCATACCTCAGGCACCTCTATTTGTGGCGTACGTGCAGAAACGGCTTCTTTCTCATCACTCTCCCATACAGCTTCTATTTGTGCAAAGTGCGCTGTATAGTTGACCGATGCACAGTGACACCATCTGCAGCAAGATGATGCTGCAGCTCTTTGGAGGTGGTCTGTGGATTGTCCTTGACTGTTCTCACCATTCTTCTTCTCTGCCTTTCTGATATTTTTCTTGGCCTGCCACTTCTGGGCTTAACAAGAACTGTCCCTGTGGTCTTCCATTTCCTTACTATGTTCCTCACAGTGGAAACTGACAGGTTAAATCTCTGAGACAGCTTTTTGTATCCTTCCCCTGAACAACTATGTTGAACAATCTTTGTTTTCAGATCATTTGAGAGTTGTTTTGAGTAGCCCATGATGCCACTCTTCAGAGGAGATTCAAATAGTAGAACAACTTGCAATTGGCCACCTTAAATACCTTTTCTCATGATTGGATACATCTGGCCATGAAGTTCAAAGCTCACTGAGGTTACAAAACCAATTTTGTGCTTCAGTAAGTCAGTAAAAAGTAGTTAGGAGTATTCAAATCAATAAAATGATAAGGGTGCCCATACTTTTGCACCGGTCAAATTTTGGTTTAATGCATATTGCGCATTTTCTGTTAGTACAATAAACCTCATTTCAATCCTGAAATATTACTGTGTCCATCAGTTATTAGATATATCAAACTGAAATGGCTGTTGCAAACACCAAAATATTTAGAACTAAAAATGATTAAGATTAATAGGGGTGCCCAAACTTTTTCATAGGACTGTATCTCTAGAGATGCTCAGTTGGGTTGAAGTCAGAACTCAAGTCAAGAATGGTCCCAGGGTTGTTCCGAAGCCGCTCCTTTGTTATTTTAGCTGTGTGCTTAGGGTCAATGTCTTGTTGGGAGATGAGCCTTCGGCCCAGTCTGAGGTCCAGAGCACTCTGGGAGAGGTTTTCTTCCAGGATATCTCTGTATTTGGCCACATTCACTTTCCTTGAGTTGCAACCAGTTGTCCTGTCCCTGTCCCATAGCCTGATGCTGCCACCACCATGTCTCACGGTTGGGATTGTATTGGGTGAGTGATGGGCAGGGCCTGGTTTTCTCCACACTTACTGCTTAGAATTAACACCAAAACGTTCAATCTTCATCTCATCAGACCAGAGAATCTTAATCTCCTAGTCTGGGATTCCTTCAGGCTTTCATATATCTTGCTTCATCTTTTAGGAGTTCAGCTTTAGCCGTCTTGAACCCATAGATCGCTGAATCTGTCACTATTGCCGCTCTGACCCTCCATCAGAGCGGTACACTCTACCTCATCGACCCCTGATGAACATTTAGGCGTGTTGGGACTCTTTAAATACCTTGTCCAAATAGGTTGCTGCTAGCAATTCCCCAATTGGGTATTCCCATTATTTTTGATCATATTTTGGAATACACTGATGTGAATACAGTGGTCATCTTATATAAAGTAGCTGAAGCTCCTGGTGGGCTTCACCTCTGCTGGGCTTCAGATTGTTTCTATATCAACTTTTTATGATATTGTACAGATTATTGCTATTATTGCACACCCAGGACGCAAGGACCAGCAGAGTCACTCTGTGGGTAGCATTGCTGACTTGCAGCACGGGGGGGTCTTTGATCTGTGTCTGATTGGGGTGAAACTTACAAATAAGATTGAGATTTCAGGATCGTTTTTAAAATCCGATTTCCGATCATTTTCCATTCGCACCCGATCCCGATCCCAATTCCGATCCTAATGCAAGTCAATGGGAATTTTTTTAATGATCAAACATCAGATTTTAAAAACGATCCTATTCACTACACAGCATGGAGTCCAAAAAATGAACGCTTTAATTTTCGGACTCCACGCTGTGTAGTGATTAAAAAAAAAAAAAAAATCTGCTGTCTACTTAGTCCCCCCTGGTGTCCACTTACCTGCACAGATGTCGCTGCCGCTCCCTGTTCTTCTCACTCATCTTCTCTCTCATCCACATGCCTTCAGAGCGCCGTGCGTGCCCCCACCTCCCTAGGCTAGTGTTAGAGATGATGGGAGTAGGCGGGGCTTGTTGTGGCTTAGAAGAGTGTGGGTGCGTACAGGGCGTGGAGATGTGAGTGCATCATTTACATCTCCCCTCCGTGTACCCACCCCAGTACAGGGGCTGATGTGGAAAATGATGGTGCTATCCTGTATATCCATGCAAAATTTTTGTTCAGTTGATAAATTTACCAAAAAAAATCACATTCTGTATGAGTGCAGATTAATGTGGATTTTTTTTTTTTTAATTTTATTTTAGTACAAGGTCACAACATAACAGAATGTAAAAAATTTTAAAGAATTTGAAGTCTTGCAGAATTCATCGTATAAATGTTAAACCTTTAAAAAAATTACATAGAACATTGCGAGGCTGGAATTCATCAAGTATAAATACAATGAACAAATACATGAGCAAATGAAAGACACCCCTGGTCAAAATGACTGTAATTGTGAACAGTTAAGCAAGTTGAAGATAAAATGACCGATAAAAGGTCACCTCTTGCTCATCCTCCTCCTCCACCTCCTCCTCTTGCTATCCTCCTCCACCTCCTCCTCTTGCTCATCCTCCTCCACCTCCTCCTCTTGCTCATCCTCCTCCACCTACTCCTCTTGCTCATCCTCCTCCACCTCCTCCTGTTGCTCATCCTCCTCCACCTCCTCCTCTTGCTTATCCTCCTCCACCTCCTCCTCTTGCTCATCCTCCTCCACCTCCTCCTCTTGCTCATCCTCCTCCACCTCTTCCTCCTCTTTTCAATTTCAGCTTTTTTTTTTACAGATGTTGTAATGTTTGCATCAAGAATTTTCTAAAATGTCATTGAATCCATTCTTCTCTGTACACATAAAATGTTCCTTCTGACATTGACTACAACACAACCCCAAAGTATTATTGATCCACCCCCATGCTGAATGGTTGGAAAGATGTTCTTTTCCTGAAATTCTGTGCCCTTTTCTCTACAAACATACCTTTGATCATTGTGGCCAAAGATTTCTATTTTAACCTCATCAGTCCATAGGACTTGTTTTCAAAATGCATCAGGCTTGTTAATATGTTCTTTTGCAGACTTTTTACACTGAATTTCATGGTGCGGTCACAGGAGAGGTTTTCTTCTGATGACTGTTCCATATTTGTGCAGGTATCACTGAACACTAGAACAATGTACTACAACTCCAGGGTCTGATGAATCTTCTTGAAGGTCTTTTGCACTCAGGCGGGGGTTCTGATTTACCACTGGCAATCCTATGAGCAGCTGCCTCTGTAACTTTTCTTGGTCTTCCAGACCTTGTCTTGGCCTCCACTGTTCCTGTAACTGCCATTTCTTAATAACCTTTTGAACTGATGAAAGGACTACTTGAGAACACTTCTTAAATGCCATCTTCTTATAGCCTTCTGCTGCTTTGTGGTCTCCACCATTGTATTTTCAGAGCGCTAGGTGGCTGCTTAGAAGAACTCATGGCTGCTGGCCTAGCTTCTCAAGGAGATGCTAGGCTTAGGAGCAAGAAAGAAGACATCTCAAAATAAAGCAATGTATCATACATTATACTCAAGACCCGAGGAGAGGGTTTACAAGTAAATCTGTGGGAGGAAAAAAATTGCTAAAATTGTGGTCAGAGACAATGTGAGTTGAGTCCTATGAAGCAGTGCAGGATGTTGCATTTTCAGGAACTAACTAACACAAGTCACTTCCTCAAATATCTAATACATAGGAGCGAGCTCATAGTGCGGCTCTCTGAGATGTCACACCAAGATACAGAGCAGGTAAGTAATAAGTCAGTGTTATTCTTTCTTTACTGAAATCAGTGATATTTATCACCTGCATCCCCCTCCTCCCCCTCCCCTCTGTCTTCTACTTATTAATATTAGAGGTTTGGGGGAAGGAGTCGGTTTCTGAACATACAGACACTTTGCAGGGAGTAAAATGGGAAGTCCAGGCTGCTGCGGGGCGAAGGCGACATCACTCTCATGTCATAGGATTTATTGTAAAGTTTTATATTTTCCATCTACTACATAATATAGTCTCCTGCAGCTCTGTGAATGGAGAAATTGAAAGGTCTTAGAAGGTTCTTCTATTTGTTATCCCATCTTTAGTTCCATCAGATGATGTGCAAAAGATGATCTCAAAATCTATAAAAGTGACCTGGATAACAGAGGTGTGATGTGTATCAGTGCAATGTGCCCTGTAATGTGGTGGGGGGAGTGGAATATGCCTGGGGGAGGTGATAGACTGAATATATATATATATATATATATATATATATATATATATATATATGTTAATGTAACTCATAACAAGCTAAATATACCCCGTGACACAGACTGTTAACTTGACTCTTTCAATTGGTTGTCAATTACTTTGTGTCTTCTGAGACAGAATTCCATGGCACAGACTCTATTACGCTGTAGAAAATTGAGTTACAAACTGCTCTATATAAGTATCTGTTTATCTTTTCT
This sequence comes from Leptodactylus fuscus, assembly GCF_031893055.1. Lineage (NCBI taxonomy): Eukaryota > Metazoa > Chordata > Amphibia > Anura > Leptodactylidae > Leptodactylus > Leptodactylus fuscus. The sequence continues at coordinate 174,679,309 of NC_134270.1, read as the reverse complement.
TATCTCTCTTTGTAGTATTTTCTTATCTTGATCTCAGGTCTATGTTTCCTATTGGTCTCTTTGTAGTCCTGGGACGCTTTGTCTGAACCCTCGCACTTCAGTGTTTTTAGTTTCTTCTTCTATTCCAGACTTATTCCTAGACATCTTATTATCAGACGTAAACTTCCTACATGAGTCCTGTAATATATCATTATATTCTCCACATTTATCTTCTTATACACCTATGAAAAATTGTCCCCACCACTTGTGATCTGGCCGTGTGACTGAGGTCTAAGAGAGTGTAACAGGCAAGATACCAGGCGGGAACATGAAGGAGCACAACAGTAACCAATATAAGGTCGGGAAATGACTAGAGATGAGCAAACACCGTTCCATCGAATATCAGGCTGTTTGAGGTATTCGATTCCAATCAAATACAAGACTGCAAACACAGTAAAAATTTGTATCCCCTCCCACCTTTCCTGGCGCTTTTTTTGCACCAATAACTGAGCAGTGGAGGTGGGACGGGAACTACGACAATGGAGGCAGTGAAAAAGATTGGAAAAACCCATTGGCTGACGAAAACATGTGACCTCCGATTCATAAGAATAGTGTCGGCCATCTTCGTCTCATTTTCGTTTTGGAGTGATAGGGAGAGCTTGTTCTCAGGGCGATACAGTCACGGCTTTCATAGCTTTGGCTAGGCAGGAAATAACAGATCTTTTCAGAGCGAAATATACAGTGAAACTGCAAATCATACAGCAGCGTAGCAGCAGGGGACGTGGGCGAGGACGTGCAAGTGAATATCCAGCTGTATAGCCAATCCACAGTCCAATTACTGGAGAGGGGCTGCCAGCACCCAATTCACTTTCTTCCTCCTCCTCCTCCTCCTACAACCTCAGCCCCTTCTCTGGTATGTAATCATAAAAAACCTTAATTTTTTTTATGTCAATTAATTTTTCATGTATACCCCCCCCCCCCCCAAGGGCCTGCAAAAAATTTTTTTAGGGCTCACCCCCAAGAGTCTGAAATCTAATTTTTTTAGGGCTCACCCCCAAGAGTCTGAAATCTAATTTTTTTAGGGCTCACCCCAAGGGCCAAAAACACTGCTGCTGCATGGCTCTACTCATGCCAAGGGCCAAAAGCACTGTATTTTAAAGGCTGTACTCATGCCAAGGGCCAAAAACTAAGTCTCTGCTGTTTAAAGGCTCAATTCACCCAAAGAACCAACAAATCTCTGCTGGTGAAGGCTGAACTAAGTTAAAGGGCCTAAAACTCTGCAGGTAGAGGCTGAAGTCACCTGAAGGGCCTCAATCTCTGCTGGGAGCTCAGCTTGTTGAGGGCCAGAAAAGTGAATTTTGGAAGGTCTCACCACATCACACACACACACACACACACACACACTCACACACACACACACACACACACACACACACACACACACACACACACACAATGACAGTTCAGGGTGAGTACTGTTGGATTTCCCATTGTCTATTCCATCTGTGGTTGTCATGGGGAACGTGATTTAAAGGGGTGCTTGTTACTGTTTGTTGAGCTTAAATTTGGGTTTGTGTCCATCCATTTGGGGAGTAAAGAAGGTTTCCAGGTATTTTCCCACTTTGATAGAGTTTTTTTTGAATGTGTAAAGTGTGTAGTTGTTAGGCTGTGATGTTGGGCTAATAGAGGGTCTTTGGTGTGTTAGATACCCCCAGACATGCTGCCCCTGCTGTCCCAGTTGCATTGCAGAGGTGTTGGCATCATTTCCTGGGGTGTCATAGTGGACTTGGTGACTCTCCTGAGTCGAATGGTGGGATCCCCCGAAACGAAGCATTTTCTCCCATAGACTATAATGGGGTTCGATAGTCGATCGAATAGTCAAATATCTATACGAAACGAATAACAAATATCTATAGAATATTTTACTGTTAGCTTATCTCTAGGGGACATGGAACTGAGGTTACAAGATGTGAGGGGCAATGTCTCTAACATTATGTCAATTGCTTTGCCCTCTGAGGGACACAAAAGTTACCATAATAATCAGTGACCGCCAAAGAGATTGAGAATATCCATAAGGATTGCAGGAAAGAGTCTCTGGACCAAAAGGAGGCAACTAACAAACTAGAGGTAACAAAACTGGGAACTGCTACAAATAGACAGAGGGGAGGAGCCTGAATACATAGAAAGAGCCCCAAATGCAAAGTGTATAGAATTTGTACAATTTATTGGGCAGCTCTGAACATATGTAATATATCTCAGCTCTAATTACAACTATTATTCTATCCAAGGTTTTGCTAATTTTTTTGTGAATTATTTTTTTTTATCCTTCAGATCTGGCAGGAGATGTGTCCATGACCATGTCTGGGTGTTTCTAGCTATCACCAAGCAGTAGAGAATGGCCGGTGTAAAGCCGATGTTTCTTCTCATCAGCTTCCAAGGTAACATGAACTCAATATACAAATGTAACCAGATAGAATGATACATTGTAACTCCGGCCTCATGTCCTGCTGATTGTTTCCAGGCTTCTATCTGGGTTCTGTAGGTCAGCGATGGACGTTCCCTCGTAGAATGGCGGCTCTGATCGGCTCCTGTGTGGAGATTCCTTGTACATATCATCCTGATGGGGACTCAGAGATATCCGGCACTGTATGGTACATATACAATGCATGGAGCTATCCAGAGATCCTAAATACCAAGGACTCATCATCAGTAATGGAGAAATATAAAGGTCGGACCTCACTGGTACCAGGAGAGAACAGCTGTACCCTGCGGATAGACCCCGTGAGGAGAGAAGATGGTGATGACTATTATCCAGGAATAGCAGAAGATGTAGAGACAAATGCTTATAGGAAACAAAACAGATATATCAGACTTGACGTCACTGGTGAATATCTCGCAGATTATCGACAATGATTTACATTTCTTTATAAGGAATAGAGATGAGCGAGTAGTATTCGATCGAGTAGGTATTGGATCGAATACTACGGTATTCGAAATACTCGTACTCGATCGAGTACCACTCGCTATTTGAATGGAAAAGTTCGATGCAGAACCAGCATTGATTGGCCGAATGCTATACAGTCGGCCAATCAACGCTGGTTCTTCTCCTACCTTTAGAAGTCTTCTCCGTGCAGCGTCCCCGCGGCGTCTTCCAGCTCTTCATTCCCTCTGCCAGGCATCGGGCCTGGGCAGAGCCGACTGCGCATGTCCGCTTGTAGTGCTTGTAGTGCGAGCATGCGCAGTCGGCTCTGCCCAGGCCCGATGCCTGGCAGAGTGAATTCAGAGCCGGAAGATGCCGCGGGGACGCTGCACGGAGAAGACTTCTCGGAGGATCCAGCCCGACCCTCACTCGTGGACTTGGTAAGTATAATTTGATCGAATGTTGCCTACCCCTGAAACGAGCATTTTCCCCCATAGACTATAATAGGGTTCGATATTCGATTCAAGTAGTCGAATATTGAGGGGCTACTCGAAACGAATATCGAATCTCGGACATTTTACTGTTTGCTCATCTCTATTTATAAGGAACAATAATGGGAAACAAACAAACTCGGTGTAGTCAGATTAGGACCCCATATTGTCCTCTATCTGTCCCCTATGTCTTGCTAATCTTTGAACACGTTAGTAAGAAGTAGGAGAGAGATGGACGGGTGTGCCCCAAACTTATTTAGAGACCTATTGATGGATTTACCACATCATACTCCTCTAGGCTTCAGATTAGGACCAGGGTAGTGTTGTGTAGACACAGATAAATACATTGATAGATTAATGAATATGATGCATTGTCTCATTCTCAAGTCAATAAAAAAATAAAAATTAACTGTACACTAAAGAGTTAGGACCTTGGGACTCGATAAATTTTTGTAGCGACCTATCCTTAGGATAGACTATTGGTGAATGTGATGAAATGTTGATGTAACAATTTGTGATACAATGTTTCAGAATTTCCAGGATATATTCATCTTTTAGTCTCTCCGACTATAAGAGAAGGAGAAGCCACCACTCTAACATGTACAGTAGATCACACGTGTCGCTCCCGTCCTCCGTCTCTACAATGGAACAAACCTGGTGAGATTAAGAAGAATTCAAAGACCATTTATGAAGATTCCTCGAGAGAAGAATCAGAACTTACTTATATTCCTTCCTACATGGATGATGGGAGTTCTATCCAGTGCACGGCGATATATCCTAATGGACAAATCATTGAGGGATCCGAAAGACTGAACATCGACTGTACGTATTATATGGGAGTGGGGACAATTATAATGTTATTAAATGGCTAAGATATTCATATTTATAGATGATTTACAGTATAAGAGGTCGCCTGTTGGCTAGTCTTCTTCTTTTTGGCACACACAAGATTATTTCTTTTGGAAAAAGTTACTGTGGCCATTCACAAGGACATTGTCTGAGGCCCGTTAAATGGAGTCAAAAGGAAATTCAATATTACACCAGTCACAGTGCAATGTAGGGCACGTAATCCGGAACATCTCCATACCTTTCCATAGTCCAAAACGTATTATTAGACATAAGTGCAGTAGACCCAGAGCCCGCGATATTTCTAACCTCACATCTTATACAATACCATAATGTCTGCCTTGTCTTGCCCGGTTACTTTTCATTGTCATCCTCTTCCTTTTCGACAGCTATTAGATCAATGTTGAATTCCCATGGATATTTACTACAGTCTCAGGTGATATGAGTAGTATCAGTAATTGCGCCACTGATATTCCACGTAAATTCAAGTTATCACTTAAAACTTCATTAGGCCGGGGCCGGAAACGCCGCGGGAAAAATCAGGGCGTTGTACAGTACTTGCAAAGTGGACAGGATTCATGCAAATCCAATCCCCACTTTGTGGAAAAAAATCACAGCGCAGGCATGCTGCGATTTCCAAAACCGTTGTGGTTCTGAAAATCGCAGCATGTCAATTATATCTACGGAAAAGCCAGAGGCTTCTTATGGGTTCTGTAGAACTGTCTCCTTATTTTCTTTGGGCTGGCACAATGACCAACACCAAATTTATAGTTTAGTTTTTGTCAAAAATCTAAAACTTTGAAATATGCAAAAAAAAAAATAAATTTCAGGAACCCTACTCTGACACGACCAACTTTTTGAGTTTCCACTTGCGGTGGTTTTACATCATGTTTTTAACTTGCAGATTTTATTTATACTCTATTGAGGAATATTCAATGTTTCCATCGCTCTATTTCATTTTATTGTGGAATGGTGAAGAAAATGGAAAATTGGCTATTTTGTTTTTTCTTACTACTTTGATGTTCATTGTAAGAGATAAATATTTTTTTATAGTTAGGGAATTTTTTGGAGGCAGAGATTTGTTTGTTTTAAATCGTACAGGAAAATATGCAAGGCGATTTCCAAAACTTTTAGCAGGACTGGGGCAGATCATCTTACTATTATCGGTGATGACTGCCCAATCCAATCACACTCCACTGAGGTCCATCCTGGTGGCCAATTGCATGGAATACATTTATGCCGTTTTTTTTGGTCCAGACTTTGATGCGGAATCAGGGTCAAAATCTGGCTCAGAAAACCATCTCCCATTGAATTCATTTCCTAGTTCCGCAAAAGTTTTTTTTCCAGCTTGCAGAAAAAAGAAGAGATCTGCCCTTTCATCACGCGGAATCTGCGTTGAGACAATCCATCCCAACTAGGTCCGTTGATTTGGGCCTAATCCGGTGCTGAATGCCGCGACTGTCGGAGTCCGCGGGAGGTGCTTTTTGGACCAGATTTTGACGCGGCTTCCGGTCCATAAAACTCCATGTGAACCCAGCCTATACATATATTTTAAGGGTTGTAATATAGATTCAATTTTAGACCCCCCCCCTTTCCTTCAGTGATATTTACCGATCCAGTTAGCACAATACAAATATTTATTACATAACTTCTGATTGTATCTGTAAAGAGTTCTGTGTGTAGAATAATATAAGTCATTGCACCACTTTCATCTCATTTCACAGATTCCCCCAAGAATGTGACCATCACCATTACTGGGAATAAGAATGTAATGGAAGGCAGTGATGTGACGTTACAATGTAACAGCTTCTCCAAACCTGATGTACATGAGTATGAATGGTACAAAGGGAAAACCAGATTACCAGACAGAGGACGGGAGATGACAGTGTATAATGTGACCAGGGACATGGAGCCCTATTCCTGTACTGCCATAAATCCTGTGGGGAGAGGAGAGTCAGCCCTGGCAGAGATACCTGTACTATGTAAGTATATATAATACATAGGAAATAAGTTATATAACAAAAAATAGAAATATGTCCATCAATGTGCACAAATGGATGGATAGCTGTATTGCAGCCAGTTAGGACCTGCAGTGCCACTAAATGGGTTTGACTTAGGGCTGTGCCTTGTAAGTGGTCACCTTTTTACTTTTAAGTTTTTGCTCTTCATTCCCTGTGCCTGGGTCTTGGCTTTTCTGCAGGGAATCACCAGTCACTGCCTCTAATATTAGTCCCTCTTCAGTGGCTGCCGAGCTAAGCCAGGGAAGAGACACTGGTGTGGCACCAAAGGGACTGAGAGAGATGGGGTCAGTAGACTATCCGAGGTCATGGCAGGCAGAGTTTGTTCATAGTAGTATGCAGGCAAGAAGTCAGGGCAGATGGCATAGGGTCAATGCAATGATCAGACAGAGGTCAGGACAAGTGGAACAAGTTCAAAATCTGTTAAAAGGCAGAAGACAAACATGGTTAGTCCAAGTATTCAGAAACAGAAAACGCCTTCACCGGAACTAGCAAGCTTGTATCCTTTTTTTCGCAAGTATCTTTCCCATAAGGCTGCATTTCTTATCTATCTTAGGACCACAGATGATTGATATGGGATTGTTAACTGAGCAGGGAGAACACCCCAACCCAACAGGATCCATGTAGCATAGGAGGAGAGGATATGGAGATGGCCACATGGGAATACAAGAGTGCGAGGCGGGATGAATGCACCACCAGCGTTATCATGAGAAAGGACATGGGGTGAAGGAAACAGGAACTCTATAGGAGCTAATGTGATTTGGTTGTTACTTGTAATTTTATAAAATTTTGCATTTGTTTCAGTTGTTTCTCTCTTCTATAGACGCACCAACTGGAGTCCGCGTAATTGTGAAGAATGAAGGGGAATTGATCTGTGATTTCCGAAGCAGCCGCCCTGATGTAACTCACTACACCTGGATGAAGGATGGGTCTATACTATATGAGACGGGGAAGACTCTGACCCTAGAGGACAATGAGGAGAGCTCTGGCCAGTATTCATGTGTCGCTCATAACCGTGTTGGAAGCTCCACCTCAGAAGAACAACACATACAATGTTAGTAATGATGAGACAATGTTACTGATGTAAACACATTTTATGACTCCACTTCTTCGTAACCTACAGACTATTAGATAAGGTAGAAGTAATGGAGGAGGACGGCAGGGTCAGACTACACAGGGATTGTATGTAGTCTGTAATAGAGATGAGCGAGTAGTACTCGATTGAGTAGGTATTCGATCGAATACTACGGTATTCGAAATACTGATACTCGATTGAGTACCACTCGCTATTCGAATGTAAAAGTTTGATGCAGAACCAGCATTGATTGGCAGAATGCTATACAGTCGGCCAATCAACGCTGGTTCTTCTCCTACCTTTAGAAGTCTTCTCCGTGCAGCTTCCCTGCGGCGTCTTCCAGCTCTGAATTCACTCTGCCAGGCATCGGACCTGGGTAGAGCCGACTGCGCATGTCCTCTTGTAGTGCTTGTAGTGCGGGCATGCGCAGTCAGCTCTGCCCAGGCCCGATGCCTGGCAGAGTGAATGAAGAGCCGGAAGACGCCACGGGGACGCTGCAAAGAGAAGACTTCTCGGAGGATCCAGCCCGACCCTCACTCGTGGACTTGGTAAGTATAATTTGATCTAATGTTGCCTACCCCTGAAACAAGCATTTCCCCCCATAGACTATAATAGGGTTCGATATTCGGTTCGAGTAGTCGAATATTGAGGGGCTACTGGATACGAATATCAAACCTCGAACATTTTACTGTTCGCTCATCTCTAGTCTGTAACCATGGAGACACATAAGTTGGTGATGGAGCTGGTGACACAAAACAGGAGGCGATTACAAGGCTGTATAAAAAGAAATCCATGTAATAATAATTCTCCTGCTTTTCTTTACAGGGAATAAAGTGAATTTACCGCTGATTCTGGGGACAGTTGCCGGAGTTTTCTTTCTGCTTCTTTTTATTCTGATCATCTACTTTTCTTTACGGTAAAGAAATTATAAGAAGAGAAAATATTTATCATAAGTAGTGATTAGGGCTGATCTTGAGATTTCAGGATCAATTTTAAAATCCGATTTTCAATCATTTTCCAGCCAATCCCGATCGTAAAATTTGCTCGATTGCCAATCGGAATCTGATCTTTTCTGATCCCGATAGCTCAACCCTAATAGGAATAGTCGGGGCAACACGGTGGCTCAGTGGTTAGCACTATAGTCTTGCAGCGCTGGAGTTCTGGGCTCTAACCCCACCAGGAACAACATTTGCAAGGAGTTTGTATGTTCTCCCTGTGTTTGCATGGATTTCCTCCCATTCTGCAAAGACATACTGATAGGGGGGAAAGAGTACATTGTGATCCCTATATGGGGCTCCCAATCTACATATGCAAAAAGAAATAGTAGTAGTCTGAAGATCCATCATCTCATATCTATCTCCTATCTATCTATCTATCTATCTATCTATCTATCTATCTATCTATCTATCTATCTATCATCTCATATCTATAGATAGCAGATACATATTACATGGAACATGATGCTGACTTTACAGTTTTATCAATTGAATAGGTATTTTCGGAAGTTACACTCCCCAACGTCCAAGACAACAACAGCTGGGAATCTCTCCAATGTGAGTGTTTTTGTTCTGTTTTTCTATCTTTATTCAGTTGGGTTTAGGGTCCCAAACCTGTACCCTGCCTCAGTGTGCTGTTGATATACTGGGTTGAAGATCCCCATTGCCCTGACGAGATGACTCCGCAGAGGGTGTGCGGTAAAGCAGAGCTCACTATACACTGCAGCACTGCCCTTTGAGGTGTACAAGGTGTACATGCGCACAAAGACCCTCAAAAAACTCAATTTATTAGACAATGGGGCTCTTTAACCTATGACTAATGAAAGTTGGGAGAATACCGAGGTGTCGGACATTGAACCCCACCTGTTTAATGGCATGCTGTCAATATAGTGGTCCCAAACAGCCTAACAATTTCACTTTCAATAAAAAGTTGCAGCAAACTACCGTATACCCTGCCTTTCACAATGGCAGTTGCTGTACTATATCATTATCTGTATTGTAGGAGGCTAAAGGTTATATATAATATACTCATTTCTATGTCCATACAGAAATCGGTCTATGATTGTTTTATCTTTTATTTTCAGAACCTGACTGTAATAGATGAAGCAAATCAGAATGGAAATATCTACAGCAATTGTAACCCTGAACCAGAACCAACAAGATCAATGTAAGTTCCTGCCATAGGGGATATCTGCTATGCATAAACCCCTCATTGATATAGAGTGAGTGGATGTAATCCATGATAAAAATGAGCCCACCATTGCTTTTTCTTGTGCAATTCTCCATTGGTTTGATGTATCACATGACCCCCTTCCCAGTGAAAAAAGTAGAGTGGAATCCAAAATGGCGGCTTTGCAGATGGCCGCCCTGGGCATCACCCGATAAGGTGATATCAGCAACCACTTCCATTTTATCTGGGTGTATCCCTACTTATGGCCCACCCTGTATAATTATTCACCAGACCACGAGTTTCGATTTCAATAATCCAAAAATTTGGGAACAATCATCATCCCCATCTTGATTTCTTAGGTCAGTCCAAAAAAGTGATAGTAAGAAAAAGGAAGAGAAATTTGTCAATCGCAAAACTAAAATAATATTCATGAGATAAAAACAATAAAATATAAATATAAATCCTTCTTTTGCTCTCATTAATATCAGTAAGGGGCACAAGTAGGGTTGAGCTGATCTTGAGATTTCAGGATCGATTTTAAAATCCAATTTCCGATCATTTTCCAGCCGATCCCGATCGTGAAATTTGCTCGATCGCCGATCAGAATCCGATTTTTTTTACGATCTCGGTCCTCAACCCTAGTCAATGCCTCTCTATGGGAAAAGTCACTTTTAGGGTTGAGCCGATCTTGAGATAACCTCTGACCTCGATCCTGCTGGAAATGATCGGGATCGGAATTCTGATCGAGATTGTGAAATTTACTCGATCACCAATCGGAATCCGATCTTTTCCGATCCTGATCTCTCAACCCTAGACACAAGTGTACTTGTGTATTGTATCTTGTATGACTTGTTTAATTTATCATTTTAGATCTTCAGTGTATATGAAGTTTACAGACAATTCTGTTATTTACAGCAATAGTGAAGTAAGTAATATTACTATTATTTATCTCATCTGAATTATCCATCTCTGCCTCTCCTGGGTTTTATGTCTGCATAGATTATTATTAGAGATGAGCGAACAGTGAAATATTCGAGATTCGATATTCGTTTCGAGTAGAGCCTCTATATTCAACTACTCGATCGAATATCGAATCCCATTATAGTCTATGGGAAAAAATGCTCGATTCAGGGGAAACCACTATTCGACTAAAGGAGAGTCACCAAGTCCACGAGTAGCAGGAGGAGAGTGTTTAGGAGGAGCACTGGGCAGTACAAGCACATGGACCCCATTATAGTCTATGGGGCCATTGCGCTTTAACTCCACAGCGCTCGCAGTTGTGCTGATAAAAAATAAGCTCCCTCGTAACCACAAGCTGCCATCTCTCCCGACTAGCAAAGACGAGCCTGCGGCAAATCAACGCTGGTTCTGCAGCAGGCTTTTCCTTGCTAGTCGGGAGAGCTGGCAGCTTGCTGTTATGAGGGAGCTGACTTTTTTGTCATAGGAATGCATTGACCAGCGTTGATTGGCCAGTGTACAGCATTCGGCCAATCAACGCTGGTTCTGCCGGAGGCTCAACTGTGAGGAGGCGGAGTCTAAGATCTGACCACAATGGAGACTGCTGTGGTCCGATCTTAGACTCCGCCTCCTCACAGATGAGCCTCCGGCAGAACCAGCGTTGATTGGCTGAATGCTGTACACTGGCCAATCAACGCTGGTCAATTCATTCCTATGAGAGAAAGTCAGCTCCCTCGTAACAGCAAGCTGCCAGCTCTCCCGACTAGCAAGGACGAGCCTGCTGCAGAACCAGCGTTGATTTGCCGAATGCTATACACTGTATAGCATTCAGCCAATCAACGCTGGTTCTAAATCAAATCTTTACTGCGAATAGCTAGTTGTATTCAATTGAGTACGAATATTTCGAATACCGTAGTATTCTATCTAATACCTACTCAATCGAATACTACTACTACTATATATATATATATATATATATATATATATATATATATATATATATAGTTGTATAATTTTCTTGTGCTGTGGGAAGAAGCTGACAATGAGGGTCGGCTCGGAAATCACAATTCTACAATTTTCTACCACTTAGAACAGTTCTGGTGTTCTATGAGAGCTAAAATTTTCAGCTCTCATATGTCACAAAGATCCCAAGTCTAGCTATACCAACACCAGAGACCAATTGAAGCAGCATGTACCATACTCCTGGACTATTGTCCTAGGTGGCCTAAAATTGTAGATACAGACATATGAAGTAACCTCCGCCCTAGCCTCAGGATTATACTGAATTCCAGGGATTGTTAGCAAATTCTATAATATAAGGTGACTTAAAAATTCTTTATACTTTTACCCCTATGATAGCATGAAATGAGCCCTGTCCAGAAATCCATGAAAATCCTTCTCCTCTCTTTTCTGTGACTTCTGTGTTGCCCCTTGTAGTCCTGCCTGCACTGAACATGATTCTATACGTCATATAAATATGATAGACTTAATCCGGTGCTTAGAGACAGCCAGAAGCTCAGAGGCCATAAGATACCATTGAGCCAACATAAGTGATGTGTCTTTGAGATCTGGATAGTCCGGACCCACCGAGGGGACTTTCGGGTGAAGACTGATGACTAGGGTTGAGCGATCGTGTTCGGAAAAAATCGGATTCCGATCAACGATCGAGAAAATTTCACAATCGCAATCGGAATTCCGAACACAATCTTTTTAGGTGGGATCGAGATCGGTAGTATTTCACGCAATGCCTTCACACTGAGTATATAGCGTAAACTCAGAGTGAAGGCTCCGCTGCGGTAGCGGCAGCGAGGCGAACAGCAGCGGAGCAGCCATGTCTGGAGGTAAATAGCTACCAGAGATGCTACTTTAGTCTCCCATTAGAATGAATGGAAGCAGCCGGCACGCAGCCTTAACCCCCTGCGCGCCGGCTGCCTCCATTCATTCTAATGGGAGACTAAAGTAGCATCTCTAGTAGCTACTTACCTCCAGAGATGGCTGCTCTGCTGCTGTTCACCTCACTGCCGCCCCAGCTGCAGTCTTCTTCGCCTCGCTGCCCCCTCCCTGCCAGGTTAGGAGTGTGTGGGCGGGTACAGGGCGGGGAGACGTGACGTGGCAGGGAGGGGGCAGCGAAGGGAGAAGAAGACTGCAGCTGGAGCGGCAGCGAGGTGAACAGCAGCGGAGCAGCCATCTCTAGAGGTAAGTGGACACCAGGGGGGACTAAGTTGACTTGCATTGACATGCATTGAGATCGGAATTGGGATCGAGATCGGGTTTGAATGAAAAATGATCGGAAATCACATTTTAAAATCAATCCTGAAAAGTCAGGATCGGCTCAACCCTACTGATGACTTGTTAGTCTGCAGTATATGCCATGGTGCTGTTATATGACAATGGATCCGTCTCCTGCTCCTCCTGGAACTTTCTAGATCCCCCTGATTCTTTGCTTCACCTTCATGGACCAGCAGATCCTCAGCACGGATTCCCTAACCCTCTGATAAAGCTCATAGTAATGAAATCTGTTGACCCTACCCAAAGCTCCATGTGACTGCTTTAACCCCTCGGTAGATATAATTCTCATTGTCATATCTTCCTTTGCTATTTTGCAGGCAACACAAGACGTTGAATATTCTTATATCGCTCATGTTCCACATGACCAAAGCAATTCTAGAGTTAGCCATGGGCAAGATGTGGAATATGCAACTTTGCGATATTAAAAAACGGGTTTGATTTGTCATATGAGGATTGTAGGATAAGTCATTGACCAAATAATCTGGCCAAATATGTCAATAGTCTGGGATGAGATGCTACATCGACGACACTGAATAAACTGAAGTGATGATATAGACATCTAGTATACACCTCAAGTGTGTGATATAAAACATTGAGGGTCATGATCCTCTGGGGCCAAGTCATATGGGTGTATATTTTGGCACCTAGAGACTGCTCTGGGTTCATCATATGTCTCTGGACTTTAGAATGGAACAATCCAAAATAAAGAATCTTGACATCATCTGTTGTATTGTTGTACCGGGCCACCAGTCAGCTAGGAGGAACCAACAGCACCAGCACTGGAGGAGGAGAAGATGGACAACATCACCATCGGAGGAGTCAACTGGGTTATCAAAGTCACCAGTTGACCTGCAGGCAAGTGAGGATCACGAATGAGGAACTTCTCGGATAGCCCTGCCGGAGCAGGAGTAGCACAGAAGACATGCTCACCTCTAGAGATGGAAGTACTCAGATTGGATGGTTATCTCAATCATTTCTTTAACCCTTTCCTGCCTAATCACTTTTTTATTTTTCCATTTACAGACTCATATGAGGGCTTAATGTTTGCAGGAGAAAGTGTTCCTTAGAATGATAATATTCAGAATGTGGTGGAAATGGAGAAAAATTGCTTTCCTGTGTCTTCCGTACATTCACAATGTAGCGAAAATGACTTGTTATCGATATGCTAGTGATCAGTATGATTCCACATTTGGGGCCCCATGTTGTGAAAACACACCATTTTAGCCGTGTGGGAACACCACGGCAAAAATGTTGCGGTTTATGTTACCTGTAAAGTAGAAGGGATTGTGGCTAAACCCATGTAGAAAATTTTTTGGAGACACTATATTCTGACACCTGTAACTTTTTTTTTATATTTCCGTGTTTTGGGATATGTAAGGCTTCTTTATGGCAGGGCCAGATGTCATTATTATTTATAACATTTATTAAAAAATTTTGGGAGTATTTTTTTGAGTATTTTTCCCGTCACGGCATTCAAAGTATAGAAAAATAATTTTTATCACTTTGTCGACTGGGTGTTTTCAGACCCAGGGATACCTGGTGTGTATGTGATTTTTACGCACTTTTATATGTGTTCTAGAATAAGGGAGGTGATTAGAATTTTTTATATTTTTTAATTTTTGTATATTTTTAAAATTTTACTTTCAGACCCCCAAGGGGTCTGATAACTAATACAATTCAATGCAATGCACTGTAAAATACCGACACTTCTAGAGCAGCCGGAGACTAGGCTGTAAAAGGCTTAAGCCCAGACAACCCCTTTAAGATAAGATCATGATTTACCATGGCATCTGAATGGTTAAAAGTCAATTACCAGAGTTATTTTGTATCAAAAACACAACCAGAGGAAGACATATACAATATATTTATAGCAGATATCAGGAAAGGGTTAAACATTTACAGATTTCATACAATTTCCCTCTGTGTTTCATCACTCCCATTACAGAACAACTCACCAAGAGATCATCAGATAACAGAGGTCAAGTACAGATCAAAAGTTCCTTCAGTGTTATAATTTGCTGCAGCATGATACCTTATAAAGATGGATTCACACAGAGGAAAATGGTGAGGAATTTGGTGGTCACATTCCTCACTATTTTCCTCCGTGTGAATGGACCCCAAGGAGTCGAGATAACTATCTATGCCACAGTATTGTTAACACAATAAGTGTAACTTAGGGGTGTAGCTATAGGGGGAGCAGAGGTACAAATTGCTACTGAGCCCTGAATCCTGAGGGGCCCTAAGACCTCTCCACAATATAAGTACATAGTGGGGGCCCATTACAGATTTTACACCTCTGGTGTGCTGTTAAGGACACTTATACCCTATTTATAGGATAGAAGATAAATGTCAGATCACAGGGGGGTCCAACAGTCAGGATCCCCAGTGATGAGAAGAAACTTCCATGTAACTAGTGCGCTTGTGTGACTGGCGCTCCATTGACTGTTATCTCTATAGTAGCGCCGATCATGCAAGCTCACTGGTTCTCCTTTCACAAGAAGGCTTTAGGGGGAATTTCCATCCCTGTTCTCCTTAATGTTGGGGGTCCCGCAGTCTGACAGTTATTCCCTGTCATGTGTATAGGGGATAAGTGTCCTTAACATCACAACCCCTTTAACTCATCAGATTTTTACTGCACTTTTTCTTTTATCTGTGTTTTACTCATTGAGCTCCTTGCTGTACAGTTCTTGGGAGGACACAGAATAAAACAGCTCTACCTGTTCCCTACACAGCGGGAAATCCCAGCACATGTAAAGAACCAATTAGCAGCTCAGATGCTCACAGCCAATCAGCTGCCAGCAAACAGTCTAATCACTATATATACCTCCTAACATTGTCCATGGCTACACATGGTGCATATTCAAGGCTTGGAGGAGGCGTCAGGTGAAACAGTTGATACTTTTTGTATGTTTTTTGCTGTCACATTTATGACCTGCGCCATGGACTCCTAATTCTATGCAATCCATTACAAGCTGCTCGTGCACGTCTTCAAATCGAAACAAATAATTTTATTGTTTTCCTCCCGTTTTGTTTGTGCCATTTCACTTTTAGGATTTTTGTTGAAGTTTATTTCCAAAATTCTAAATAAAGAAATAAAACTAACAATGACATTAAATTGATCCAAAGAAGATTGTTATATCCAGAAATAGCTTTACAAAGAGGAAAAAAGGACAAATGGGGAAACTGTGGCCACACTCTTGTAATCTGTCGTAAGACAAAGTGATGCAAACATCAAAAGTTTTTAAAATCTTCAAAAATGGATCTTAAGAAGACGCAGAGTCTACACCAGTACTTGTTTATCTGAATTCGAATGACTTGTAGAAATTTTATACACCTCTCTACATATCTGTACATTTGGGCTGTTCAAAAGAAGGAAAATCAAATTTACGCCCAGTAGGAGTGGGCTGATTTATACCAAAAGTTGTGCCATTTCAGGATTTATCCTTAAGAATGGGGCTCCAGATTGCAAAAACACCGCAGCAAAAAACGTTGCATTTTACAGTACCTGCAAAGTAGATGGGATTTTCAAAAATTCCTGCCAAAAATTGGTCCAGGCCGGTGGCCCCATGTGGCAGAGATGCCACATTTTTTTTACAGTCACTGTATAGTGAATAGGTTTCTTGTGAATCCCATTGCCAGACATCGGTAATATATGTGCATTGTGGTTTTGGAAATTGCAACATGTCAAGTACACCTACGGAAACGTTACAGACAGTTTCCCTATAGATATAATGGAAGCAGGAAGTCTACAGAAGGAAACCTCTGCAAAATTTCTGTGAAAAGCGACTTGGGAAAAAATGCGTTGCCAACATGGTTTTTCTCGCAGCACTTTTTTTGCTGCGGCCCGATACCTGGGGCCTTGGCCATAGACTGAGTTTTAACTCTTTTAAATTTGGCAGGTGCCAAAACCAATGTCTGTGTAGACTGTAGAATGTTATAGCGATCAGTAGATGTTATAATGGATTGACAAGGATGCCGAGGTCTGGAGGTTTAGATATGTCTATATAACCTACAAAATAAGAATTCAGTGGTATCTTCTATATGACGTCTGGTATTGGTAGTGAAGTATCAGAAATGGATTACATAATAGTGTCTGGCTGAGGGTTATCACTAGGGTTGAGCCGATCTTGAGATTTCAGGATCAATTTTAAAAACTGATTTCCGATCATTTTCCAGCCGATCCCGATCGTGAAATTTTCTCGATCGCCGATTGGTATCTGATCTTTTCCGATCTCGATCGCTCAACTCTAGTCAATTCCTCTCTATGGGAAAAGTCACTTTTAGGGTTGAGCCGATCTTGAGATTTCAAAATCCCATTTCCGATCATTTTCCAGCCGATCCCGATCGCTATCGTGAAATATGCTTGATTGCTGATTGGAATCCGATCTTTTCCGATCCCGATCGCTCAACCCTAGCTATTACATTATTCCAACTCAGACCACATGCACACTAGGCTAAGCTGTGTGTGTGTGTCTATTGGTATATATTATATCTGGTAATGGAGGAAGCCGTCACCCAATTTCTCAGAAAAAATTGAGGAATTCAAGGAAGAAGAGGAAGCTCATAATTGAGCAAAGGTCATGTAAAATAAACTAAACCCAACATGAGTTTTGGGCTGAAAGCATTTTATTTTATTATTATGTAGAACAAGAATAAAGCTCTTCTACACCTCCCTCTATAAAGGCAGAAAAGTCAAATGATTATATAGAAATCCCATAGAAAACAGGTCGTACCATGTTCCATCATTGCTGTGAGCGGTCATTATGTACTAGCACCATGGAGGAATATCTCCAACATATAGCACTACATGGACCACTGTACGGCTCTGACATGTGTAAGAGATCCCAAACAACTACTCTAATGGCAGGAACGTAACCCTTTAGCTAAGATGGTCAGATGTCATCATGATATCTGAGGGTCATTTCCACTTTTACCTTCATACTGGAGTTCTGAATAACAAACATACAGCAAGAATGTTGGAGCCGTTCTCTTGCTATGGCATCTGGGAACTTTTTGAAGACTCCTAGGCCTACTATAATATTACGATTGAGATCCATCTGCAGCGGGGCTCAATAGTAATACAGCATTTTTAACATACACTTCAAAACAGTATCTTTACAATACAGTATTACAAATGTGTCTGAGAAGTACTGGGTGATAAAGATGTAGATTCATGTATTTGTAATGGGCAGGTGTGCTCTGAGGAGGAGAGCAAGTTCTGATGGTACAACAATATGGGTGGAACAGCTTTGGAAAGAACCACAACTTAAATTGACTTAAGACACAGGTTCCTAGGAGCCCTAATAGTGTTCCACACTGTCTATAAAATATAGTGTAGAATACTCTTAGGTCTCCTAGGAACCTATCTATAAAACATAGTGTAGAATTCTCTTAGGGCTCCTAGGAATCTATCTATATAACATAGTGTAGAATACTCTTAGGGCTCCTAGGAACCTATCTATAAAACATAGTGTAGAATACTCTTAGGTCTCCTAGGAACCTATCTATAAAACATAGTGTAGAATACTCTTAGAGCTCCTAGGAACCTATCTATAAAACATAGTGTAGAATACTCTTAGGACTCCTAGGAACCTATCTATAAAACATAGTGTAGAATACTCTTAGGTCTCCTAGGAACCTATCTATAAAACATAGTGTAGAACACTCTTAGGGCTCCTAGGAACCTATCTATAACACATAGTGTAGAACACTCTTAGGGCTCCTAGGAACCTATCTATAATACATAGTGTAGAATACTCTTAGGGCTCCTAGGAACCTATCTATATAACATAGTGTAGAATACTCTTAGGGCTCCTAGGTACCTATCTATAATACATAGTGTAGAATACTCTTAGGGCTCCTAGGAACCTATCTATAAAACATAGTGTAGAATACTCTTAGGGCTCCTAGGAACCTATCTATAAAACATAGTGTAGAACACTCTTAGGGCTCCTAGGAACCTATCTATAATACATAGTGTAGAATACTGTCTGGGCTCCTAGGAACCTATCTGTAAAACATAGTGTAGAATACTCTTAGGACTCCTATGAACCTATCTATAAAACATAGTGTAGAATACTCTTAGATCTCCTAGGAACCTATCTATAAAACATAGTGTAGAATACTCTTAGTTCTCCTAGGAACCTATCTATAACATAGTGTAGAATACTCTTAGGACTCCTAGGAACCTATCTATAATACATAGTGTAGAATACTCTTAGTTCTCCTAGGAACCTATCTATAACATAGTGTAGAATACTCTTAGGACTCCTAGGAACCTATCTATAATACATAGTGTAGAATACTCTTAGGGCTCCTAGGAACCTATCTATAAAACATAGTGTAGAACACTCTTAGGGCTCCTAGGAACCTATCTATAAAACATAGTGTAGAATACTCTTAGGGCTCCTAGGAACCTATCTATAAAACATAGTGTAGAACACTCTTAGGGCTCCTAGGAACCTATCTATAAAACATAGTGTAGAATACTCTTAGGACTCCTAGGAACCTATCTATAATACATAGTGTAGAATACTCTTAGGACTCCTAGGAACCTATCTATAAAACATAGTGTAGTATACTCTTAGTTCTCCTAGGAACCTATCTATAAAACATAGTGTAGAATACTCTTAGGGCTCCTAGGAACCTATCTATAAAACATAGTGTAGAATACTCTTAGGGCTCCTAGGAACCTATCTATAATACATAGTGTAGAATACTCTTAGGGCTCCTAGGAACCTATCTATAAAACATAGTGTAGAATTCTCTTAGGGCTCCTAGGAACCTATCTATATAACATAGTGTAGAATACTCTTAGGGCTCCTAGGAACCTATCTATAACACATAGTGTAGAATACTCTTAGGACTCCTAGGAACCTATCTATAATACATAGTGTAGAATACTCTTAGGACTCCTAGGAACCTATCTATAATACATAGTGTAGAATACTCTTAGGACTCCTAGGAACCTATCTATAATACATAGTGTAGAATACTCTTAGGGCTCCTAGGAACCTATCTATAAAACATAGTGCAGAATACTCTTAGGGCTCCTAGGAACCTATCTATAAAACATAGTGTAGAATTCTCTTAGGGCTTCTAGGAACCTATCTATAACACATAGTGTAGAATACTCTTAGGGCTCCTAGGAACCTATCTATAAAACATAGTGTAGGATACTCTTAGGGCTCCTAGGAACTTAGTTTTTTTTTTTATCTTAATAAGTGTCTAGACTCCCCCTAGAGTCAGTTTCTTGCAGTTGGAGTATTACATTTTACATCTAACTTTTACTCAGAGGATTTGGATCTCTATTTCGGAAAACCTGGGCTTCTGATTACCATAATACTGTATTTATTATGCTTACTTGTATAGCGCCATCATATTCCGTAGCGCTTTACAGACATTGTCAGTCATTACCCTATACAGCAGGCATGTCAAACTCGGGGTACCCCGAGGGCCACATGAGTAACAAGAGGTTATAGCGAGGGCCACACACAGCAGCTAATGTCACACACGTATTTTAACAGCAGTCATGAAAACAAGATATGAAGTAGTAATATGTAACAGCAACTAATATATTTAACAAAAATACAGCAATTAAAAACTATTTATTTGCTATAATTTTTTTCAATCTTTTTTAGATAAGTGGTGATCAGTCAGCCTTGTTCTCTGAGAAGATTTTGTTAGTTTCATAAAAGAAAATTATCTGTTTACATATACACCCTTCATCTGCCCCCAGTTTCATGTCCCTCCATCTCTGCCCCCCAGATTCATATCCCCCATCTCTGCCCCCAGATAAATGTCCCCCCTCCATCTCTGCCCCCAGTGTCATGCCATTCCCTCCTTCATCTGCCCTCTGGTTCACGTTCCACACACATTAAAGAGGACCTTCTTCACAGCACAGCCAATCGCGCTGTGCTGTGAGAGCCGGGAGGAACGCCCCCTCCCTCTGCTCACACAGCTCGTCCATAGACGAGTATTATCAGGGAGGGAGGGGGGCGTTCCTCCCGGCTCTCACAGTACAGTGCGATTGGCTGTGCTGTGCAGAAGGACGTCTCTGACTGTTAGAAACGCCCTTCTGACCAAAGAAGAGCTACGGTACCGGACCGTAAGCTCTTCACACTGTGCCCACATCGGGAAAGCCGACAGTGTGCTGAACTCAGCGCACTGTCAGCTTTCCGGCAGTATATAGAACTGCCTTACCTTGTCCGACGACTCCAAGTCCTCGCTCCCCCGCCGCACTCTCTCTCGCGCGCTAACAGTCGTAGACGCGATGTGACGTCATCACGTCACATCACGTCTACACAGCAGCGTGTAGCCGCGTGAGTATTGCACCTCTGCGGCCCGCACAAAAGTTTCAAACTTTGTCTCTAAACTTTAGAGACAAAGTTTGAGACTTTTGTGCGGGCCGCAGAGATGCCTGTAAAGGGCCTCATGCGGCCCGCGGGCCGCATGTTTGACATGCCTGCTATACAGGGCTCACAATCTACATTCCCTATCAGTATGTCTTTTGATAAATCGAGAAATTATTCATCTCAGAATTTTAATCTAAATTAGATTCAAAATATGGCAGACATTCCCTTTAAGAAGCTGTTTCAGTAAGTGAAAGACATTATATCGTCTAGACTTCTGTATATTTCAGGAAGTGACACATTTCTTCCTCCAGTATACAATGAGTAGCAGTGATATGGATTATTCGCTCATTTCTGAGACTTCCCAATAGCAGACACGGCATGTGAGTAATCGCTCCTTGTTACTTTATATTGATATCTTTCATAGGAGACATTTGTAGTGATCAGTCAGTAATAGACAGCGATGCTTCCTGGGGTTAACCCTTACATGACACAGACATTTTTCATTTTTATGTTTTGGTTTTTATTTCCTTATATTCCATAAACTTCTTCATTTTTAATTTATGTTTTCATATGAGGGCTTGGTTTTTGCATGACAAGTTGTACTTGAAAATGGTAACTACAATGTACTGGGAAGCAGGAAGGAAATTCAGATTCTAATCATGGTGATACCAATTTTTCTGTTGTTTTCATGTTTGAATAACTACAAAAATTTTGACGAAAAAAATTAAATCTTTCAATCACCATATTCTGACACCTGTAACTTTTTATATTTCAGATTTTGTGGGAGTTTTTATTGCTACCTTGTTGGGAATGTATGATGTTTTGATTAGTTTGTATTCAATTTTTTTAGGGAGGAAAATTGGTGAAAAAAATGGAGGGGGGGGGGCGGTTTCCATAAAATGTAGAACAGTGCGTCTAGTGTATTATGAAAGATGAGATATCACCAGTTGAAAACATATTTGGTGGGGGCAACATGGTGGCTCAGTGGTTAGCATTGCAGCCTTGTAGTGCTGGAGTCCTGGGTTTGAATCCTGCCAAGGACAACAGACACTCATGCCCGTTCACAGATGCTCCATCCAATGTGGCTGAGCTTGGGCCATTCATCTCCTCCTCTAGCATTGCCCTACTACAACACCTTACAGTGTTTCCTAATTCCTGGTAATGATTTGTGGTTGGCTAATCTCTCCGATTCCGTGAAGGTCTACACTTCTCACCCTCCAGTCCGGTTCTTTATTCACCGTTGATGGTTTGTTTTCAGTCTTGACATAAGTCAGAGCCGGTTACTGTTCCTTTTTCACATGTAAGCAGATTTCCTGTGTTGAAATAATGGACAGTTTTACATGTTAAGTGGAATGACTGAGGAACTTACAACACATCGTGTTGCGACTGAGTTGAAGGCATAAATATTATTCAGAATGTTTTTAGATTCTCTAAAACTTTTTTCTTTCCTTTTCTTTTTTTTTTTATATATAATTTTTTGGATAGTATAACATAAGACTAGAGATGAGCGAGTAGTGTTCGATCGAGTAGGTGTTCAATCGAATACTATGGTATTCAAAATACTCGTACTCGATCGAACACTACTAGCTGTTCGAAGTTTAGGGTTCGATGCAGAACCAGCGTTGATTGGCAGAATGTGATACATTCTGCCAATCAACGCTGGTTCTTCTCTTACCTTTAGAAGTCTTCTCCGTGCAGCGTCCCCGCGGCGTCTTCCGGCTGGAATTCACTCTGCCTAGGCATCCGGCCTAGGCAGAGCCGACTGCGCGTGCGCGGGCATGCCCTCGCATGCGCAGTCGACTCTGCTCCGACGTCGGGCCGGGCACAGCCGACTGCGCATGTTCACGCATGAACGCGCATGTGCAGTCGGCTCTGCCTAGGCCCCGATGCCTTGGCAGAGTGAATTTCAGCCGGAAGAAGACACGGGGACGCTGCGCCGGGAGAAGACTTCAAGGAGAATCCAGCCCGACCGTCACTCGTGGACTTGGTAAATATAATTTTATCGAATTTTGTGTACCCCTGAAATGAGCATTTCCTCCCCATAGACTATAATGGGGTTCGAAATCCGTTCGAACAGTGAGCGGCTGTTCGAATCGAATTTCGAACCTCGGACATTTTAGTGTTCGCTCATCTCTACATAAAACCTTAATGACATGGGGTCAAAATTTACCAAGTGATGGCCATTTCTGTAATGTCCATTGCATGTTCATTTTTAGAACATGTGGCTATTTACTGAGGATGATGTTCCATCTGATTTTTCCAAATGTTTTGGGGGTTTGCCATCAACAAAAAATACTATTATACTCTGGGGTTTCCTCAGACACCAGAGTATAATAAGTGGAGTCCCAGATGAGATATGTAAAAAATAGAAGTTATACTCACCTTGCCTCTCCTTTCTTGGGCATCCAGTGGTCCCCTGGCATCCTCTTCAGGTCTCTTTTGATCATACAATCATTATGGCAGTCCACATTGCAGCTGAGACCCAATCACAAGCCTCAGTAGTGAGTCCGGGGCATGGACATCAGTCTGAAGAATATGCCAAAGGACCACCAGAGGCTGCAAAGATGCCCAGGAGAGGTGATGCAAGGTAAATAACTCTGTAATTCTTTACTCACCTCCCCTGGGCCTCTGATTATTGTACTATGGGGTCTGAGATGTCCCGGAGTATAATAATAACAATTAGGGTTCACGTTGAACAAGACTGGTCCGGAACAAACTGGAGTGCCAAACCTCACGAAAATCTTGCGAGGTTCACCCATTTCTACTATAGACCATTTTCTCTATTTTTCACCATTGTCTTTATCCATGGTCACCAGAATATAGACTAAAAGTAATCCTGGTTCCTGGAAAAAAAATTTATATGGCCTATCTTTAGGATATTTCATAAATCTCTGGTTGGTTCAACATCCAGGCCCCACGTGAATCAGCTGTTGGGTAGTCTGGTCGGTCTGGGTATGGAGGTGGAAACAGTTGACTCGGTGCCCTGTATAGTGGCTGGGCACCTATACTGGAGGTACTGAGCTGCAGTCAATGGAGGCTGAGTAGCAATATCGGTCCCCAGTACTGGGCCTTTAACTGTATAAAGGTGCTCAGGTGTATCCATCACATGACCAAGACAGATTGATATCCCTTGAATGCAGAAAGTATATAGGAAAATTGTGAAAAAATGTCATCAAACAATGGATAACCTGTAGTGTGTTAACTAATGGAATGTTCTTTAAAATTTCTACATCAGTGGATGAAATTGGTGATAGGCCAGTGCCCCACATTGTGAAAAGGCAGTGTTTTGGAAAAATGCAGAATTTCTTTGAAAAACGATGGAAATTTTTTTAACATGCATTCGGTTGCGGCTCGCTACGCGAGAACCTTAGCCTCAAAGTAGTAAAAGCTTACAGAAAAATGTAGTTGTAAGGAAGGAAATGTTTTACGAATATGGAATATGCAACTCTTAGTCTTAGTTTTTCTTCTAAAGCCTTTACAATATGGATCATTAAAGGGCAACTTCTGACAAGTCACTATGACTGTTCTCATGGGTGGGGGTCCAGGTAAAGGAACCCTAAGGTCAGGTTCAAACGGGGTATTTTGGATCGGAATTTGATGGGCTCCGGTTCCGATCCAAAATACGGGTAGCCATGACTGGATGCCAGGGCACTCGTGGCACTCTGATCCGGATTAGGCCCAAATGAATGGGCCTAGTCGGAAGAAGGGAGATGTCGCGAGGTGAATCCGCCTGAAGAATGAGCATGTCGCTTCTTTTTTCCCGGGAACAAACAGCTCTCGGAAAATAGAACTAACCACCTCCCATTGATTTGAGGCCGAATCCGCCTCAAAATCCTGATCAAAAAACTACCTTATGGAGCCTTATGGATTATTGAAACTAAGGTGCAAAAGCACTCAACCAAGCATCTTCAGCTGCCGAGGAAAATCAACGAAAGTTGCTCAGAGCCTTGGAACAGGACACTTGGTCGAGTGCTTCTTCTCCCTCACTTTAGTAGGAACTCACTAGATCAAAACTGATCACCATAACATGTCACCATCGGTTTACTAAACTGTAAAGTGAAGCAATATAATACTTATTAAACACATTCATTGGGTATTTTTTTCCTCCTTGTATAAATGGACCACAACAGAGATGAGATGTGCCGATGACTGAGCTTGCCGTTGCAATCACCAAAGAACCCCAAACAGAATGGATGTAAAGCAGGTTTTTTTCCTCCTCATTTTTCAAGGTAACAAAGACATAATGTACATAGAAGAAGGAGATATACAGATGTGGAAATGTTTTACGTGAATTGGATAACCCACTGCAACGTGACATTACACAATCATATTAGAGATGATCGAAACTCGAAAAGAAAATAGGTGCATGTTAAGCTTCAGGATGCTTTGGGCCAGTCCAGGTACCTCAGCCACTATCAGATAGCACAGGGGGCATCCCCCATGCTGTCAGAAATCTCTCCAGTGATGTGTCTGTCTTCTTCTCCGGTCCGCCTCTTCGCTAGGTCACTGGCCACATCTTCAGCCAAAAGTGCCAACTGCGCATGTCCGTCAGCCATTTTCCTGTGGATGAATGGGTGTTGTAGAGGCTACAGGAAAATGGCCAAAGGACATGCACAGTCCAGATACGACTGAACCTGATGATTGTTCAAGCATCTGTTCATGGATATGCATTAAATGACTGGACCATCATTCATGTTCAACAAATTGTGTTGGTTGATGCTTCTATGAAGAGCCAAGAGGAGCCTCCAGGCTGTACAAGAGGCTACCACACACGGTTCATTGAAATTTAGATTTTCTGGCAGTATGTGACTAGAGATCAGCGAGTAGTTAAATACTCGATATTCAATATTTGTTTCAAGTAGCCCCGCAATATTCGACTACCCGAATCGAATATTGAATCCTATTATACTCTATGGGGGAAAAATGCTTGTTTCAGGGGTAGGCAACATTCAATCTAATTGAACTTACCAAGTCCACGAGTGAGGGTCAGGCTGGATCCTCCGAGAAGTCTTCTCCGTGCAGCGTCCCCGCGGCATCTTCCGGCTCTTCCGCGGCATCTTCCAGGCCTGGGCAGAGCCGACTGCGCATGCCAGCACTACAAGATAATGGCCGCATGCGCAGTCGGCTCTGCCCAGGCACGATGCCTGGCAGAGTGAATTCAGAGCTGGAAGACGCCGCGGGGAAGCTGCACGGAGAAGACTTCTAAAGGTAGGAGAAGAACCAGCATTGATTGGCCGACTGTATAGCATTTGGCCAATCAACGCAGGTTCTGCATCAAATTTTTCCATTCAAATAGCGAGTGGTACGAGTACGAGTATTTCGAATACCTACTTGATCGAATACCTACTCGCTCACCTCTATATGTGACATTAATAAATGTAATATATTAATGAATTTTGACTCCTGTCTGTAATTGTATCCTCGTTTCTCGTTACTCTGTACACATATTCTAACTGTGTACTGGTATTACAGAGAAGATCAGGCTGCCACTTCAAAAAGTTCTATCTTGGATCTTGCAAAACTTAGAACAGTCCATGTGATGCCAATATCACAGCTCTATCTGTATTATTTCCAGAGATATCATCAGTTGAAAACATGCTGATCCTTACTGTGTTTTCAACTGCTGTTATCCCTAGAAATAATAGAGATAGAACGGCTATCTTGGTGTCATATAAAAGGTGAGAATCTCATCTTTCATATGACACCAGAACCACTAAGCTATAACTATAATGTCTTTATAATACCTTTCAAAGTGACCCACACCCCAGCCTCAGCTCCCCTGCATTATTTATGAGCCAGTACTCTTGTACCCCAGTGGAAATTTTAACTTCAACTTCACGTCTTTTATGTTTTCTAGGTTTCCACCTGGGTTTTGTATGTCAACGGTGGAGATATAGATATTCGGTTAGGGCCCTGCTTGGCTCCTGTGTGGAGCTCCCTTGTCCTGATGGTTTTTACAAGGACGAAGGATCTGTATGGTATGTTGGAGAAAGGTATGATCAAGTGATCTTAAATACCAAGGACTCATCATCAGTACAGGAGGAATACAGAAATCGAACCTCACTGGTGCCAGGAGAGAAGAGCTGTGCCCTGCGGATAGACCCCGTGAGAAGAGAAGATGAAAATCTATATAATGCAGAGAGCCTGAGAAGTCGAAACCCCTTTCTGACAGCTATACACCTTTATGTCAGAGGTAAAATATCAGAAATGGAGAAGAACAGGAGTTCTTTACTGGTAACACTTTCGTTTATTGTTAGTAATGACTACAGATGAGTAAATCCATTTAATCATTCATCATCAATCCTAATTCCAAAAGTCGAGGACTCCATATAATTTGGAAACTTCTGCTCCAATCAAACATATATCACCAAAACAAAGCTTGGGGTATTTACTCATCTCTAGTAGGAAGGAGCAAATTGGTTTCCAACAAAATGGATTTGACCTGAATATTCCAAATTGTTTGGTTTTTAATGAACTGGCTCCCACCCACCCCCTCTCTCACCCCCCCCCCCCCCACATCACCTCCCTCTTTTCCTAGATAGCCCACTCACTACTAGCCCTTCCTAACTAACTAACTCAGCCCACCCCATAATACTTACCTGTCTTCCTGTGCATATCTTCTGGACATTGAAGATCACGTTCTTCTGCGGGCCTGACTCCTTCTCCTCTTGCCATCTGCTGGAGCCTCCATAACAGAGCCACAGTGACTCCTGCTCAGTTGCGCAGATGTGGGAGATCTGCAGATGTCAAGAAGAAGAGGAGCCAGTCCACTAGAAGGAAGTAATGTTCCCTGCCCAGAAGATCTGGGCAGGAAGACAGGTAAGTATGATGGGTTGGGGGTTAGTATTGGTGACGTTCCATTTTGGAAATGAGGAAATGGACGTCACTGTAAAATCTGAAAATGTGCTTGGAGCAGTCATGCAATATGGGTAAATATGCTTTTTTCATAAAATGAGTAAGTTAGAAGCTAGGCAGGGTGAAGATGTTTAGAAATATGATTATATCCAGTAGAACTCCTTTAAGAATGACAAACCAGGCAAAAGATAGTAGACAAACTCTTGATTTTTGGAATATTCCTAGAGCTATAGTAATATAGAAGGCACTGATATTATGTTATATGATATATGACTCCCATGATGTGGATGATAATTAGATAATAATTATTGATATTTTATTCATTAAGATACTCCAGAAGATCCTGTGCTTTACATGTCTAAAAATTTTACTGAAGGCCGCGCCACCACGATAAGATGTTCTGTAAAACACACATGCGGCTCCAGTCCTCCATCTCTACAATGGAATAAACCTGGTCAAATAAAGAAGTCAGAGAAGATTTTTAGAGGTTACTGGAGAGAAGAATCAGAACTTACTTATATTCCTTCCTATGTGGATGATGGGACGCCTGTTCAGTGCACGGCTACATATCCTAATGGACAAGCAACAAACCAATCATCAGAACTGAAAATTTATTGTACGTATTCGGTATAAACCACTACCCACATCCATGTCCCCACATATACAGTATAATCATACCACTAGACGACCACTTAGAGATGAAGAACAAACTAGTTTGGAACAAGATGGGTTCCTTACAAATTTTGCATTCGTATGAAACCAAAATTTTTGTGGTTCGACACTCATAAGTTGAGACTACATAGTACATTGTCTACCAATAAGTATTTGGACACCTGTGGTCTGAGCGGCACGGGCGGCAATTACATCCTCAGCCCTCTGGGGCTTTCCACAAGTCCTTGTATGACGGCTAGTGGTATTTTATTCCATTTGGCTTGGAGAAGACAGGTAAGTTCTTTCAACGATTTTGGACGGCTGTTGCATCCCCAACTCATCCTAGAGGTGCTTGATAGGGTTCAAGTCTGAGCTCTGGGCAGGCCAATGCAGTCGGTTAACCTGATTGTCACTGTACCTTGAAAAAACACAACACACTATATGCTGAGAGACATAAACTTGTTACATAAAAAAACATATACAAAGAAAATGCCCCCTACAACCCTACTTATGTGCAATACGTAAATAAAAACAATATATACAAGATACATGAGGGTGTTGTTATATCCCTTGCTTGGCTCTTTTCTATTTAATCATAAATCTTCTTATTCCCTTTTGCCAACTTGTGCTTGAGTCCTATGTAAAGATAATTAGATGGATATCCATACTGCTTTTATCGAACATAAGAACCGCAAGCATGTGAAACAAAAAACAGCAGCAATATTATAAAATTTGCACCAAATTATGGACTAGAGATCGTGAGCCTCATATATGTATTGAAATTGCTATATGCAGGCCTGTTTTTTTTTTATGTAACAAGTTTATGTCTCTCAGCATATAGTGTGTTGTGTTTTTTCAATTACGTTGGTTCGTTGGTATGCATACTCTGTGAGTCACACATGTAGCCCATTGTCTATCAAGTGTTATGTAAGAGGGCTTGACGTATATATATATCCACTATGTGTCTCACTAAACATGCATTCTGCCATGAGTAAGGGGCTAAAGCCCTGAAACGCGTAGGCTACTAACGCTGGTTCATCTATGCTTTGAGCACGTCTATTTTTTCATCATGCTGTAAGTGTTGTTTTTGTATTTTTCAAGTTTTTGCACTGGTCTTCTGTTTTTGTCAATTCATTTTAATCATGGACATTAAAAGTATATTTTAATTTTTGGATATTAACTGGAGTGCCGACTTCCATTTTTTTGTTTTCCTGTTTATATGGCCTGGACCGGGAGGTATGAAGCCTTGAGCACCCAAGGAGAGTATTTCTAGAGTATCGCACACTATACAAGCACTTTTTACGGGGGCTGTGTTCACTTTCCATATGTTTCAACACTGATACTTACCTTTCCTTACCTCTTCTGGGCATCTGATCTTCACTTGCAGGTTCTTGTAAACTTTTGTGGCCTCTTCCGACATAGTCTCTGATATCAAACACCCCGAGATCACCACTGAGGCCTGTAATTGGACCTCAGAGGTCACTTGTGGTGGAGATAATGTATTGAAACAGGTCTGAATTTAAAGTTACTAGTCCCTTACACTTTAATAGTTAGGGCCCCTAAGGCTACCACCCATATCTCCTATCCCTCATCTGCTAACACATTGGGGAAAAGTTATTAAGACTAGTGTTTCTGGCAAATGACAGTCTTAATAAAGGGTCGATAGACACAAGACGATATATCAAGGGGGTCTGGCCTTTTCATAAATCAGGTGTACACCCATGCACCAGAATAGAAATCTACGGCCAGACAGGGACTGGTATAAATTTCCTGTATATCGTCAGTTTTGGCAAATTTATTGGGCCAAGGAGACTCTTCTTGGACCACTCCACTCTCTGTCCAACCATGCCCACA
This sequence comes from Leptodactylus fuscus, assembly GCF_031893055.1. Lineage (NCBI taxonomy): Eukaryota > Metazoa > Chordata > Amphibia > Anura > Leptodactylidae > Leptodactylus > Leptodactylus fuscus. The sequence goes on along the minus strand of NC_134270.1, from coordinate 174,648,854 downwards.
TTTGTGGAAAGGGCCTTGCACCAAATGTGTGCCACAGTATCACCCATCTAGCCACTTATAGATTTCTAGTAACACTATTTCTATGTTCCGCAGTTGCACCAAAACATGTGATGGTCACCATCACTGAGAAGGGGCGGATAAAAGAAGGAAGTGATGTGAATTTAGTCTGCACGTCCATCTCCAAGCCTGAAGTCATTGAATATGAATGGTACATGGGACAAAACAAAACTAAGCTACTATACACTGGATGGAACATGACCGTGTACAATGTAACCGGGAACATGGAGCCCTATTCCTGTACGGCTATAAATCGTGTGGGGAGAGGAGAGTCAGCCCTGACAGAGATACCTGTACTATGTATGTATACAACATGGAGTATTGGCTGGTAGTCATTGTATATTTTATCTTATGACCTGTAGATCAAATATCACAAAATCAGAAGACGTCCATTAGCAATATGTTTTATCAATGGACGACCCATCATTGTATCCACTACTATTGTCACAGCTTATCTCCTCCCTGCACTGGGCATGTCTAGAAAACTCACCCATAGACCTCAATGTAACGTCTCCAGACTACTGCCGCCTATGGCCATGCTGTAAAGTACATCCCTAAATGCTGTTGTCAGAGGAAAGGATAAGCTCAGGCAAGATGGCCGCCCCCATAATCATGTATAGAAAACAGAATAAAAACTCAATAATCAAAAAATCATAAGGCGCACATGATCGGCTTTACTTTGTGATTGTAATAAATAATTGCAAGGTTTATATTTCTACCCATTATATTTCTTATCTGTCCTTACAGCTGATGGAGGATCCCGTCCGTCTTTTCTAGAATCTTACAGTAACATTATCCTTTTTGGAGCCATCGGTATAGTCTGCGCGCTGCTACTTGTGGGACTTGTCTACGTTATATGGAGGTAGGATATAATAATAAAGAATTACAATGAATGTTAACCCTTTGGTGGGGTTGAGCCGATCTTCGCTTTTCAGGATCAATTTTGAAATCCGATTTCCGATCATTTTCCATTCGAACCCGATCTCGATCCCAATTCCGATCCTAATGTAAGTCAATGGGATTTTTTTACTAATCGGACATCGGATTTTAAAAACAATCCTATTCACTATACAGCATGGAATCTAACAATTGAATGCTTTAATTGTTAGAATCCACACTGTGTAGTGATTTTTTTTAATCACTAAGTAGCCAGCGGATTTTTTTTTTAATCCTCTGGCTACTTAGTCCCCCCTGGTATCCACCTACCTGCAGAGATGGCCGGTCCGGTGCTCTCGCTCTTCTTCACCTCGCTGCCCCCTGCCTCCCAGGTTAGGAGAGTGTGGGCAGGTACTGGGAGGGGAGACGTCAGGTCTCCCCTCCCAGTACCCGCCCACACTCTCCTAACCCAAAAGCCCCGCCTTCTTCCTAGCTCTTTAACACTAACCTGGGAGGCGGGGGCAGCGAAATGAAGAAGAAAGAGAACACCGGGCACTGGACCAGCCATCTCTGCAGGTAAGTAGCTATTAGAGATGTTAGATAGTCTCCCATTAGAATGAATGGATGCAGCCGGCGTGCAGGGGGTTAAGGCTGTGTGACGGCTGCTTCCATTCGTTCCTATGGAACCGCAGAGGAGCCTTCACACTGAGTATACACTCCGCTCAGAATTGTTAGCTTTTCCCACAATGCTTGGCCAGGAGCAAAGCATTGTGGGAAATAATCACTGATCTCTATCCACCTAAAAAGATTGTGTTCGGCATTCCGATCGCGATCGTGAAATTTTCTTGATCGCCGATCGGAATCTGATCTTTTCTGAACACGATTGTTCAACCCTACCCTTTAGGAACATTGACGATTTTCCATTGTCACTAAAAACCATAACTTTTCATTGCTTTGTCTCTGTCTCCCATATGAGGGCTTGTTTTTTGTGAAACCATCTATATTTTCTATTGTACCATCTTATAAAACATATCGCCTACTGACCAAATCTTAACTCTTATCGAGCGGGATAAGGACACCTACACAGTGACATATTACAGTTATCCTACAGGTCGTGACAGTTACGATACTGAATTGAAGTCGCTTTTTATGCTGTGCTGCTTTTTTCGCAATAAAATGACTTATTTGCCTAGAGTCATTTTTCGACATATTCAGAAACACGTAACTTTTTTTAAAAAATTTCGTCATCAAAGCAGCTGATTCCGAGAATGTTTAGTATCATTACTGTATCATTCACTATCATATCCTACGTTACCGTGTATTGTGGTCACACGGCGGAATCTGACGTTGGTTTTGAGGAGGATTCTGTCCTAAACCAACAGGAGATTCCGCCTTCCATTGTATTCAGTTCATGATGTTGTATTCCTCCTTGATATTTGTCTTCGTCTTTTTCCTTCTTTCTTCTACTCTCTTTGATCAGCAGCAACAATGTTGACGTGTTCTGTTTTTTTTTTTTTAGAAAACGCTGCCGGAAGTTGACAAACAGTGGTGAGGTAATAGGATATCTACAGTATATTGTATATGTTTCGATGTATATATTATATATTTCTATATTGTGAGATAAATTCTCGATACAACACCCGATCCCCATTACTCCCGATTGGGGAGTTGGAATAAAAAAAATAGTTTTTGTCCATATTCCATCACTCAGGACTCTTTACATTGGGAGCCCCAACCTTGGCTCCAAGTCCAAAAGATGAGACCCTGGACTTTCTTATCGGACCGCCCATCTTACCAAAACTACAGTCACTCCCAAATCCTAACCCTGTGACTCAGTTCTTCCAAGATTTTTGTCATGGACAATAGCAGTCTTATGCCTGGGTCACATCTGCGTTTGGTAACTTCATGGGGACCCCCTAACGGAATACCGAACGCATTGGCAAGCAGAAAGCATTTAAGAGCACACAAACCCCATAGACTATAATGGGGTCCGTGTGCTTTCTGTGCTGTGTCCGCATGGAACATATGGACAAAAAAAGTACTTTGTGATCTACTTTCACTTCCGCATGACTCATGGAAAGCACATGAACCCCATTATAGTCTATGGGGTCCATTTGCTTTTACTGTTCACCGTTTTTCAATGCGTTCGGTATTGTGTTCGAGGGGGCCTTATCCGGTTACCAAATGCAGATGCGAACCAGGCATAAGACTTTTTTTGTTGCAGATTTTGCTGCAGTGTTTTGAACCAAAAATAAGAATGGCTACAAAAGGATTGGGAATATATAGGGAGTTCTTTTACCGCTTCCTTCTGTCCAATCCATTCTTGGCTTTGCCCCAAAATCTGTGTTTTCGCAACGTGAAGCCTCAGCCTTAGGTTACATTGACATGACAGTGAATACCGGCCATGTGACGTCCTTTTTTTTGTTTAATGGATGTCACATGGCAACATTAATTTCGTGGTCAGGGTATGGGGGCTATTCCCATAGATATAGTTCATGTGCTCACCTGTCGCTTTGGATCGTGTCTGACCTCACGTTATTTCCATTGCTTCTTCTTTATCTTTTATTTCCTTTCTTATAGGCTCCAGGAGCCATATATTGTAACATTGAGGAAAACTGTATTGTGAAAGATTCTGAGGAATTTAAGGTAAGTGTCATAATTAGAGATGAGCGAGTACTAGAGATGAGCGAACAGTAAAATGTTCGATAGTCGATATTCGTTTCGAGTAGCCCCTCAATATTCAACTACTCGAATCGAATATCGAACCCTATTATAGTCTATGGGGGGAAAATGCTGGTTTCAGGGGTAGGCAACGTTCGATCAAATTATACTTACCAAGTCCACGAGTGAGGGTCGGGCTGGATTCTCCGAGCAGTCTTCTCCGCGCAGAGTCCCCGCGGCGTCTTCCGGCTCTGAATTCACTCTGCCAGGTATCGGGCCTGGGCAGAGCCGACTGCGCATGTCTGCACTACAAGAAAATGGCCACTTACAGTCAAAGCGGCCATTTTCTTGTAGCACGGGGATGCACAGTCGGCTCTGCCCAGGCCCGATGCCTGGCAGAGTGAATTCAGAGCCAGAAGACGCCGCGGGGACGCTGCACTGAGAAGACTTCTAAAGGTAGGAGAAGAACCAGCGTTGATTGGCCGACTGTATAGCATTTGGCCAATCAACGCTGGTTCTGCATCAAATTTTTCCATTCGAATAGCGAGTACGAGTATTTCGAATACCGTAGTATTCGATCGAATACCTACTTGCTCATCTCTAGTCATAATGTATCATACTATAATACCTTAAAGGGGAGCGGTCAGATGAAACCTACTGTCCAATATGCAGTAACATAGTGAAGTACGTGGACGTAAAGTGGCCAAAATGGGTTAATTCATGAATTAATTAATTATTATTATTTTTTTAATGACTTAATTTACTGATTTCTATTAATTCTCTTATTTCTGTTTATAGACCACTGTGCCTCCAGATGCCACGTATTATAACATTGGGGAAGATGTTGTAAAATATTCTAAAGAATTTATGGTAAGTGTCACAATATAAAACCTTAAAGGGGTCACATGAAACATACTGTCCAATCTGCAGCAACGTAATGGAGTACATGGACGTCAAATCTCCACAATGGGTTATTATTTATGTATTCCTCTCTCTTATTTCCCTCCTTGTAGACCGCTGACGCTCCAGATGCCACATATTGTAATATTGATCACAACTATTATGGAAATTGTTCGAAATTTGAGGTACGGAAAGTAATACAGTATAGAACCGGAATGGGAACCTGTCATAGGTGAGATCATGTCATAGAGCAGACTGATACATAGTGCGGGGAAGGATTCCGTATAAGGGTTGATTCACATCTGCGTTTGGTATTCCGTTCGGGAGACCGCCTGAACGGACTACCAAACGCATTTGCAAGCAGTGTGCAGTAAAAGCATATGGACTCCATAGACTATAATGGGGTCCGTGTGCTTGCCGCCAGATCTCCGCAGGGAACATGTGGAGAGGAAAGTAGTTCACAATCTACTTTCCTCTCCGCAGCAAGCACACGGACCCCATTATAGTCTTTAGGGTCTGCGTGCTTTCACTGCACCCTGCTTGCAAATGCATTTGGTAGTCCGTTCAGGCGGTCTCCTGAACGGAATACAAAACGCAGATGTGAACGAGGGGTCACTTGTCATTTATCCATTGGTCTCTGCTCCTCCTGTATTGCGGATTCTGGTATGAGATATATCGGAAATCCACGCCTCTTCATAAATCATCAGGCCCTTTATTCAGATCAGCGCACTAGACACCCTTCCCAATAAATCTGCCCCATTGCGTACCGATACTCGATATCACTGACCAGACTGTCTCTTATTTTACAGCCTATGAACTCCACAGAAAGATATGGAAGAGTCGCTAAGCATTATATGTAATACCGGATCTAAGAAGCCAAACGTCCACTGACATCCCGAGGCATACCGGAGGCGTACCGGTACCGCAATGCATCGCTGTGTATTGTAGGAGCAGACAATCGTGACCATGACATTAGGCAGGTCTTACTTTATGGCAGGGCTGGTCACAATCTTAAAGAATGATCATGATCTTCCTTCTCAGACTAATAACAGTTTGCGTTCCGTCCCTCTTCGTCCTAGCTTGTTCATTCCCTCCTCTCTTCTTTGACTTCCTCCTCCTTGCGATTTACCGCCTCCAGCCCGGCGGTTTTGATCAAACTCTCGCGCATGCGCAGTAGCGCTCCCTGTGGAGCTACTGCGCATGCTCCAGCACCATTTTCCTGTAGAGAACGTCATGACCATACTGCGCATGCGTAGTTCTCAGTTCTCTACACAAAAACGGCACGGGGCATGCACAGTAGTGCTCTGGAGGGAGTTCTACTGCGCATGCGCAAGAGTCCGATTGAAACCGCCAAGCTGGAGGTGGTGAATCGCAAGGAGGAGAAAGTAAAGAGAGGGGGGTGTAAACAAGCTATGACGTGGAGGATGCACGGTAGGACTGATTTACTTATGGTAATTCAGAAAAACGGGGGGGGGGGTTAAAACGATTAGCAGCACCTGAATAGCCTTTTTAAAGCCTTTTTAAAGGCTATTCAGGCATACATTTATCTAAAAACCAGAAAATCTAATGATCGCGCCCCGTGAACAATGTCAGTTTCAGACTAATTTCAATGGGGGATTCCAAGTACTGTAGAACTTTCTCTCTTAATAAACAATTTTTTCATAGAATATATTCTGTTGGTCTCTTTTCCAGTCGGGGAACGATGGAGCCCTCTCACCACACCCAAAATTTTTAAATATTTTTTCGGGGAGCCTATAAAGCGCTCGTCACATAAATGATATGGTCTCTGCACCTACATAAACCACAGGTGTCCCCCAAAATGCAAATTATCGGATCTCAGTGGAGTACAAAAAACAAAAATTGATTCAGATTTTCTATAATTTTGCTCCAATATCTTTGTAATTTGGCACTCCTCTAGAATTGACGGATCGATGTTTCGTCACGACTAGAGATGAGCGAACACTAAAATGTTCGAGGTTCGAAATTCGATTCGAACAGCCGCTCAATGTTCGTGTGTTCGAACGGGTTTCGAACCCCATTATAGTCTATGGGGAACAGATACTCGTTAAGGGGGAAACCCAAATCCGTGTCTGGAGGGTCACCAAGTCCACTATGACACCCCAGGAAATGATGCCAACACCTCTGGAATGACACTGGGACAGCAGGGGAAGCATGTCTGGGGGCATCTAACACACCAAAGACCCTCTATTACCCCAACATCACAGCCTAACAACTACACACTTTACACACTCAATACCACCTCTCTGACAGTAGGAAAACACCTTGAAACATGTGTATTTGGCACTTGCAGTGAGGAGAGCTTGTCACCAGCAGTGAATTTGGCCCTTGTAGTAAGTTGAGGTTGGCACCAACATTTGTTTTGAAAATCAGGGTGGATTGAGCCTCTAACCAGCAGAGTTTGGGCAAATTCATGGTGGAGGGAGCCTCTAACCAGCCCAGTTTGGGCAAATTCATGGTGGAGGGAGCCTCTAAACAGCCCAGTTTGGACCAATTCATGGTGGAGGGAGCCTCTAAAAAACCCAGTTTGGACCAATTCATGGTGGAGGGAGCCTCTAAACAGCCCAGTTTGGGCAAATTCATGGTGGAGGGAGCCTCTAACCAGCCCAGTTTGGACCAATTCATGGTGGAGGGAGCCTCTAAACAGCCAAGTTTTGGGAAATTCATGGTGGAGGGAGCCTCTAACCAGCCCAGTTTGGACCAATTCATGGTGGAGGGAACCTCTAAACAGCCCAGTTTGGGCAAATTCATGGTGGAGGGAGCCTCTAAAAAACCCAGTTTGGACCAATTCATGGTGGAGGGAGCCTCTAACCAGCCCAGTTTGGACCAATTAATGGTGGAGGGAGCCTCTAAACAGCCAAGTTTGGACCAATTCATGGTGGAGGGAGCCTCTAAAAACCCCAGTTTGGACCAATTCATGGTGGAGGGAGCCTCTAACCAGCCCAGTTTGGGCAAATTCATGGTGGAGGGAGCCTCTAACCAGCCCAGTTTGGACCAATTAATGGTGGAGGGAGCCTCTAAACAGCCAAGTTTGGACCAATTCATGGTGGAGGGAGCCTCTAAAAACCCCAGTTTGGGCAAATTCATGGTGGAGGGAGCCTCTAAACAGCCCAGTTTGGACCAATTCATGATGGAGGGAGCCTCTAACCAGCCCAGTTTGGGCAAATTCATGGTGGAGGGAGCCTCTAAAAAACCCAGTTTGGACCAATTCATGGTGGAGGGAGCCTCTAACCAGCCCAGTTTGGGCAAATTCATGGTGGAGGGAGCCTCTAAACAGCCCAGTTTGGGCAAATTCATGGTGGAGGGAGCCTCTAAACAGCCCAGTTTGGGCAAATTCATGGTGGAGGGAGCCTCTAACCAGCCCAGTTTGGGCAAATTCATGGTGGAGGGAGCCTCTAAAAAACCCAGTTTGGACCAATTCATGGTGGAGGGAGCCTCTAACCAGCCCAGTTTGGGCAAATTCATGGTGGAGGGAGCCTCTAAACAGCCCAGTTTGGGCAAATTCATGGTGGAGGGAGCCTCTAACCAGCCCAGTTTGGACCAATTAATGGTGGAGGGAGCCTCTAACCAGCCCAGTTTGGGCAAATTCATGGTGGAGGGAGCCTCTAAACAGCCCAGTTTGGACCAATTCATGGTGGAGGGAGCCTCTAAAAAACCCAGTTTGGACCAATTCATGGTGGAGGGAGCCTCTAAACAGCCCAGTTTGGGCAAATTCATGGTGGAGGGAGCCTCTAACCAGCCCAGTTTGGACCAATTCATGGTGGAGGGAGCCTCTAACCAGCCCAGTTTGGGCAAATTCATGGTGGAGGGAGCCTCTAAACAGCCCAGTTTGGACCAATTCATGGTGGAGGGAGCCTCTAAAAAAACCAGTTTGGACCAATTCATGGTGGAGGGAGCCTCTAAACAGCCCAGTTTGGGCAAATTCATGGTGGAGGGAGCCTCTAAGCAGCCCAGTTTGGACCAATTCATGGTGGAGGGAGCCTCTAAACAGCCAAGTTTTGGGAAATTCATGGTGGAGGGAGCCTCTAACCAGCCCAGTTTGGACCAATTCATGGTGGAGGGAGCCTCTAAACAGCCCAGTTTGGGCAAATTCATGGTGGAGGGAGCCTCTAAAAAACCCAGTTTGGACCAATTCATGGTGGAGGGAGCCTCTAACCAGCCCAGTTTGGACCAATTAATGGTGGAGGGAGCCTCTAAACAGCCAAGTTTGGACCAATTCATGGTGGAGGGAGCCTCTAAAAACCCCAGTTTGGACCAATTCATGGTGGAGGGAGCCTCTAACCAGCCCAGTTTGGGCAAATTCATGGTGGAGGGAGCCTCTAACCAGCCCAGTTTGGACCAATTAATGGTGGAGGGAGCCTCTAAACAGCCAAGTTTGGACCAATTCATGGTGGAGGGAGCCTCTAAAAACCCCAGTTTGGACCAATTCATGGTGGAGGGAGCCTCTAACCAGCCCAGTTTGGACCAATTAATGGTGGAGGGAGCCTCTAAACAGCCAAGTTTGGACCAATTAATGGTGGAGGGAGCCGCTAAACAGCCCAGTTTGGACCAATTCATGGTGGAGGGAGCCTCTAACCAGCCCAGTTTGGACCAATTAATGGTGGAGGGAGCCTCTAAACAGCCAAGTTTGGACCAATTAATGGTGGAGGGAGCCTCTAAAAACCCCAGTTTGGACCAATTCATGGTGGAGGGAGCCTCTAAACAGCCCAGTTTGGGCAAATTCATGGTGGAGGGAGCCTCTAACCAGCAGAGTTGGTGGAAATCAGGGTGGAGGGAGCCTCTAACCAGCAGAGTTGGGGGAAATCAGGGTGGAGGGAGCCTAGTATTAGCAGAATTGTGCAACGCTTATGGTGGATGAGTATGAGGATGCGGAGGAATTGGAGAGGTTGAGTACAGACATGGAGTTTCATGTTGGGGTGCTTTACACAGGTGGGCACAAAAATGACGGCTCTACCCAGTGGTGGTTCATTTTTATCAAAGTGAGCCGGTCGGCACTCTCAGCTGACAGACGGGTGCGCTTGTCAGTGATGATGCCACCGGCTGCACTGAACACCCTCTCAGATAGGACGCTGGCGGCAGGACAGGACAGCACCTCCAAGGCATATAGGGCAAGTTCAAGCCACAGGTCCAACTTCGACACCCAATACGTGTAGGGCGCAGAGGGGTCGGAGAGGACAGGGCTGTGGTCGGAAAGGTATTCCCGCAACATGCGCCTATACTTCTCACGCCTGGTGACACTAGGACCCTCCGTGGCGGCACTTTGGCGAGGGGGTGCCATCAAGGTGTCCCAGACCTTAGACAGTGTGCCCCTCGTTTGTGTGGACCGGTGAGAACTTGGTTGCCTACTGGAGGAACTGCCCTCCCTGCCGCCAACGTCACATGCTGGAAACATCTCCATCATATTCTGCACCAATTGCCTGTGGCAAGCATTGATGCGATTGGCCCTCCCCTCTACCGGAATAAAAGACGAGATGTTGTTTTTATACCGGGGGTCAAGGATAGCAAAGATCCAGTACTGGTTGTCCTCCATGATTTTGACAATACGCTTGTCGGTTGTAAAGCACCCCAACATGAACTCAGCCATGTCTGCCACAGTGTTAGTTGGCATGACTCCTCTGGCCCCACCAGAAAGTTCAATCTCCATTTCCTCCTCATCCTCCATGTCTACCCATCCGCGCTGCAACAATGGGACGATTCGAAGTTGCCCGGAAGCCTCCTGTATCACCATCACATCATCGGACAGCTCTTCTTCCTCCTCCTCCTGCTCCTCCATTAAACGCGATGAAGCGGACAGATGTGTGGACCTACTCTCCAGCTGTGACGGATCGGATGCTATCCCTAACTCCTCTGTGTGATCTGAGTTATCCCTGATGTCAATCAGGGATTCTCTCAGAACACACAAGAGCGGGATTGTAAGGCTCACCATCGCATCCTCAGAGCTCACCCTCCTTGTGGACTCCTCAAACACCCGTAGGATGTCACAAAGGTCTCTCATCCATGGCCACTCATGGATGTGAAACTGAGGCAGCTGACTTTGTGGCACCCTAGGGTTTTGTAGCTGGTATTCCATCAAAGGTCTCTGCTGCTCAACCACTCTATTCAACATTTGAAACGTTGAGTTCCAGCGTGTGGGGACGTCGCACAAAAGCCGGTGTTGTGGCACATGCAGGCGTTGCTGGAGAGATTTTAAGCTAGCAGCGGCTACTGTCGACTTGCGAAAGTGGGCGCACATGCGCCGCACTTTCACCAGTAGCTCTGGAACATTGGGGTAGCTCTTTAGGAAACGTTGCACCACTAGGTTGAAGACGTGGGCCAGGCATGGAACATGTTGGAGTCCGGCAAGCTCCAGAGCTGCTACCAGGTTCCGGCCGTTATCACAAACGACCATGCCTGGGCCCAGGTGCAGCGGCTCAAACCATATTGCCGTCTCATCGAGGAGGGCATCCCTCACCTCGGAGGCAGTGTGCTGTCTGTCCCTCAAGCTGATCAGCTTCAGCACAGCCTGCTGACGTCTACCAACGCCAGTGCTGCAACGTTTCCAACTCGTAGCTGGGGTCAATCTAACAGCGGAGGAGGAGGCGGTGGCGGAGGAGGAGGCGGTGGCGGAGGAGGAGGCGGTAGAGGAGGAGGAGGAGGGGGGTGTTCTTCTCGTGTCCCTGCCAGGAATGTTAGGCGGGGAGACGAGGTACACCGGGCCAGTTTGGGAAGCAGTCCCAGCCTCAACTACATTCACCCAGTGTGCCGTCAGTGAAATGTAGCGTCCCTGTCCGCATGCACTTGTCCACGCGTCGGTGGTCAAGTGGACCTTTGTGCAAAGCGCGGAACTAAGGGCCCGCCTGATGTTGAGTGACACGTGCTGGTGCAAGGCGGGGACGGCACACCGGGAGAAGTAGTGACGGCTAGGGACGGCATAGCGAGGTGCCGCAGTTGCCATCAGGTCCAGGAAGGCGGGAGTTTCAACAAGCCGGAACGCCAACATCTCCTGGGCCAGCAGTTTAGCGATGTTGGCGTTCAAGGCTTGCGCGTGTGGGTGGTTAGCAGTGTATTTCTGCCGCCGCTCCAATGTCTGAGAGATGGTGGGTTGTTGTAAAGAAACGCCTGATGGTGCCTTTGATGGTGCAGGAGAAGGAGATAAGACAGGACCAGGGGAGGATGAGGTAGAAGTCAACAAAGTGGCGGAGGCAGATGAAGTGGTGTCCTGGCTCGTCCTCTGGAGTGCATCGCCAGCACAGTCAGCAGTGGCAGTGGCAGAGGCAGAGGCAGAGGCAGAGGCAGTGGCAGTGGCGTGAACGGCAGGCGGCCTTTGTCCTGCCGTTGCTGCCTGCCACTGATTCCAGTGCTTGGATTCCAAATGACGGCGCATTGAAGTGGTGGACAGGTTGCTCTTCTCAGAGCCCCTAATCAATTTCGAGAGGCAAATTGTGCAGACAACACTATATCTGTCCTCGGCGCATTCCTTGAAAAAACTCCACACCTTCGAGAAACGTGCCCTCGAGGTGGGAGTTTTTCGGGGCTGGGTACGAACTGGAACATCTTGGGAGATTCCAGGTGTGGCCTGGCTTCGCCTAAGCTGCTGACCTCTGCCTCTGCCTCTAGCTACCCTTTTTGGTGCTGCACCTGCCTCAACATCCACACTACTTTCCCCGCTTGACATCCCCCCTGTCCAGGTCGGGTCAGTGTCCTCATCATCCACCACTTCCTCTTCCAACTCCTGTCTCATCTCCTCCTCCCGCACAATGCGCCGGTCAACTGGATGCCCTGACGGCAACTGCGTCACATCATCGTCGATGAGGGTGGGTTGCTGGTCATCCACCACCAAATCGAACGGAGATGGAGGAGACTCTAGTGTTTGAGCATCTGGACACAGATGCTCCTCTGTTAGGTTCGTGGAATCGTGACGTGGAGAGGCAGGTTGAGGGACAATGAAAGGAGCGGAGAACAGCTCTGGGGAGCAGGGACAGTTTGGGTTATTGTTCTGTAAAGCTTCGGAATTTTGGGAGGAAGGAAGACAAGACTGTTGGGTAATAGGAGGAGAGGAGGCAGAGTCTGACTGGCTGCTGGACAATGTGCTGTAAGCGTTCTCTGACAGCCATTGCAAGACCTGTTCCTGGTTCTCGGGCCTACTAAGGTTTGTACCCTGCAGTTTAGTTAATGTGGCAAGCAACCCTGGCACTGTGGAGTGGCGCAATGCTTGCTGCCCCACAGGAGTAGGCACGGGACGCCCTGTGGCTTCACTGCTACCTTGCTCCCCAGAACCATTCCCCCGACCTCGCCCACGGCCTCGTCCACGTCCCTTTCCGGGAGCCTTGCGCATTTTGAATTCCTAGTTAGAAATTGGCACTGTATACCAGTAGTAAAAATTGTGGGTGCACGTAACCCCAATATATTCTTTGAATTCCCAGTCAGACACTGGCACTATATGGCAGTAGCAAGAAATGAGGGTATTTGTATTCCCAATATATTCTTTGAATTCCCAGTCAGACAATGGCACTGTATACCAGTAGTAAAAATTGTGGGTGCACGTAATCCCAATATATTCTTTGAATTCCCAGTCAGACACTGGCACTATATGGCAGTAGCAAGAAATGAGGGTATTTGTATTCCCAATATATTCTTTGAATTCCCAGTCAGACAATGGCACTGTATACCAGTAGTAAAAATTGTGGGTGTATATAGCCCCAATTCTATTGCTAGGGGACTTGCAGGGTATTTCTGGGGTGAAGGTGGGGGGGCACACCGTTGGAACGGGTATCGGGGTATATATCGGGTATACGAGAATACACTGACAGTGTATTACATTCAGGATCCTGGGAAAGCTGGGTTGCGGCAATTGAGCCCGTCAGTGCCACGTTACACTGACAAGCTTCTCCCTGGAATTTAGCTCTTATAAGAGCTGTTGGTTGTCTTCTCCTTCCTATCCTAGCCTGTCCCTGCCTACCCAGAATCTAAGCCCTAGCTAGCTGGACGGAAACCTCCGTCCTCGGTGAATTGCAAGCTCAGAATGACGCGAAGCTGGGCGGCGCTGTTCTTTTAAATTAGAGGTCACATGTTTTCGGCAGCCAATGGGTTTTGCCTACTTTTCTCAACGTCACCGGTGTCGTAGTTCCTGTCCCACCTACCCTGCGCTGTTATTGGAGCAAAAAAGGCGCCAGGGAAGGTGGGAGGGGAATCGAGTAATGGCGCACTTTACCACGCGGTGTCCGATTCGATTCGAACATGCCGAACAGCCTAATATCCGATCGAACATGAGTTCGATAGAACACTGTTCGCTCATCTCTAGTCACGACACTTCCATTTAAGGAAAAGAGAGTTATTGTGCCTCTTCATTTTGTAAAGTTTACGTTTACTTGGGGTATAATAAAGTTGATACAAAATTAAAAAAATTGCATAATGTCGTCTTTTAAAGTAGAGAAGAACAATAGTCACTCCGGACCGTAAGTGTAAAGTGCCAAATGTGTGGAACATGCTGCTTAGTGGTGTAACTATGAATAATGGGGCCATGGCGTAATTTTGACATGGGTCCTACACACTTGACTGACACCAAACACCCCGACCATCTGACCCTCCCCCCCCACATTCCTGCACACAGTATTATGTCCCATAGTGGCCCCTACACACAGTATTATCCCCCATAGTGTCCCCTGCACACAGTATTATACCCCATAGTGGCCCCTACACACAGTATTATACCCCATAGTGGCCCCTGCACACAGTATTATGTCCCATAGTGGCCCCTGCACACAGTATTATGTCCCATAGTGGCCCCTGCACACAGTATTATGTCCCATAGTGGCCCCTGCACACAGTATTATGTCCCATAGTGGCCCCTACACACAGTATTATACCCCATAGTGGCTCCTGCACACAGTATTATGTCCCATAGTGGCCCCTGCACACAGTATTATGTCCCATAGTGGCCCCTGCACACAGTATTATGTCCCATAGTGGCCCCTGCACACAGTATTATGCCCCATAGTGGCCCCTACACACAGTATTATACCCCATAGTGGCCCCTGCACACAGTATTATGTCCCATAGTGGCCCCTGCACACAGTATTATGTCCCATAGTGGCCCTACACACAGTATTATGCCCCATAGTGGCCCCTGCACACAATATTATGCCCATAGTGGCCCCTGCACACAGTATTATGTCCCATAGTGGCCCCTGCACACAGTATTATGTCCCATAGTGGCCCCTACACACAGTATTATACCCCATAGTGGCTCCTGCACACAGTATTATGTCCCATAGTGGCCCCTGCACACAGTATTATGTCCCATAGTGGCCCCTGCACACAGTATTATGTCCCATAGGGACCCCTGCACACAGTATTATCCCCCATAGTGGCCCCTGCACACAGTATTATGTCCCATAGTGGCCCCTGAACACAGTATTATGTCCCATAGTGGCCCCTACACACAGTATTATCCCCTATAGTGGCCCCTGCACACAGTATTATGTCTCATAGTGACCCCTGAACACAGTATTATGTCCCATAGTGGCCCCTACACACAGTATTATCCCCCATAGTGGCCCCTGCACACAGTATTATGTCTCATAGTGACCCCTGAACACAGTATTATGTCCCATAGTGGCCCCTGCACACAGTATTATCCCCCATAGTGGCCCCTGCACACAGTATTATGTCCCATAGTGTCCCCTGCACACAGTATTATGCCCCATAGTGGCCCCTGCACACAGTATTATGTCCCATAGTGGCCCCTACACACAGTATTATCCCCTATAGTGGCCCCTGCACACAGTATTATGTCTCATAGTGGCCCCTGCACACAGTATTATGTCCCATAGGGACCCCTGCACACAGTATTATCCCCTATAGTGGCCCCTGCACACAGTATTATGTCCCATAGTGACCCCTGCACACAGTATTATGCCCCATAGTGGCCCCTGCACACAGTATTATGTCCCATAGTGGCCCCTGCACACAGTATTATCCCCCATAGTGGCCCCTGCACACAGTATTATGTCCCATAGTGGCCCCTGCACACAGTATTATGTCCCAAAGTGGCCCCTGCACACAGTAGTATTCCCCATAGTGGCCCCTGCACACAGTATTATGTCCCATAGTGGCCCCTGTACACACAGTATTATACCCCATAGTGACCCCTGAACACAGTATTATGTCCCATAGTGGCCTCTCCACACAGTATTATGTCCCAAAGTGGCCCCTGCACACAGTATTATCCCCCATAGTGACCCCTGCACACAGTATTATCCCCCATAGTGACCCCTGAACACAGTATTATGTCCCATAGTGGCCTCTCCACACAGTATTATACCCCATAGTGGCCCCTGCACACAGAATTATCCCCCATAGTGGCCACTGCACACAGTATTATGCTCCATAGTGGCCCCTGCACACAGTATTATGCCCTATAGTGCCCCCCCCCCCTATTATGCCCCATAGTGGCCCCTGCACACAGTATTTTCCCCCATAGTGGCCCCTGCACACAGTATTATGTCCCATAGTGGCCCCTGCACACAGTATTATGCCCCATAGTTGGATATAGGTGTTGTTGGATCATCTTCGGTGAGCACAGGGGACGCCCTGTGAGCTTTCGGAAGACTCATTTGCATAAGAAATACAAATGAATATTCTCAGAATGGCGGCACGGATCAGAAAAATAAAGGTAGGAGAAGAATAGCCTTTTTAAAGAAAAAGGGAGTCTAATGCCAGACTCACTTTAATAAATTGTGTAACACATTGTCTCCTTTCTGTAAAATCCGGCCTCTTTCTTCTTCCCCTTTCCCCTCTATTGAGATCTGTCCTGTCACTGTATACAGTGCACAGGGTTGTGTGTAATGCAGGGGAAATAAGGGGGGCAGGGGGGGGGGGCAATCCAAACTAATATGTGTAAAAGGAAACACACTTGGAGTAGTCACCGCCATTGTGGGCTCATCGTCACGCAGAAGGGAATGTTACATTTATAGGAAATACTGTAACTAAGACAAAGCAGTTCCCCAAATGTCCAGTACAGAGCAGAGATCTGCGACCTCTGACCTCATGCAAGCGAATAGTCAGTGTCATTTATCTTATATGTTACCTTTTATATACTGTTAGGATTGGGTGCCGCAGGTTGCTATCATAGCGCACAGCGCCACCTGTGGGTCAGTCTGACCATCCAGCTTTCACCTTACTGAGCATGCTCAGAGGTATTGGAGCTGCTCACAGGCTAAGTGCCATTTCTCCCCTACTGAGCATGAGCGGTGAGGTCATTGCAACTGCCCCTATTGGGCGGGGACTTCCCTTTAAATAGTGTGAGCTGCGGCCCACTGGGTGCTTACACTTTGAAATCTCCTCTAAGTCCATGGAGTGAATGACAGTAGTTTGCAGGGATAGGCTCCAGTACTCAGGCAGGTTGTCAGACTAGGCCTCTGTGTGGGGTTCCTCTGCTTCTCCTGGGTGCTGTTAGGTAGGACCTGTAAGCCCTGAACTGTTAGATCTACACCAGAGCTAGGAGCAGTAGACGCCGGTCCAGCTTGTAGATCTGCAGCAGGTTTGGTCTCTGAGATAGCCTATGTGTACTGTCTGACTTCATGTATGGCTCCTAGCTGTGTGCAGGAGCATGGGTGTGTGATGTCTCCAAGCTGTGTGCCGGAGCATGCAAACCCCCCTGGGGGCTCCAAGCTGTGTGCAGGAGAATGTTCTAAACTTCCGTGGTGGCCCCTAGCTGTCGCAGGGGTAAGTGTGTGTGTTTGCTGGCCTGGGGTGAGTGTTAACCCTTGGCAGCCGTGTGTGTTTCACTTGTACTGGTGCACCTGGCCAGTGAGCTAAACTGGCAGGATTTTAGTTGCACCTTGTTCACATGGAGTGTCGCACAGTACACACTGTTCACATTAAGTACTGCACTGCAGTGTCTTTGCAGTAGTTCACATTGAGTTCAGACATACAGCCGTCCACCATTGGGCCTGTGGACCTCGCTGTAGTGTTCTACAGCTAATAGGTTCTGTAGTTTAAAAATATATATATATATATATATATATATATATATATATACACACACAGAACCGTAACATATACTCAGTTATTCAGTATTTAGCTTTTGCTTCCCACATCATCTCTATTTCCTTTTTACTGTTGTATATTAGGTTTTTTGGGTGCATGATTGAGGGTTCTTTGTATAGGACAAACAGAGGGTGGAAGCAAAAGTTTCATCTTAGCATGACAATGTATCCACACAGATAACAATGTAACGTTAATGGAACTGCCAGTTATTTGTTTTTGCTATTATACGAGGAGGGATTTTTGGTGAACATTTTTGCACTATAGTTTAACCTAATGTAGTTTATTTTAGCAAAAATTGGGTTCTAACTAGAGATGAGCGAACAGTAAAATATTCAATATTTGTTATTCGTTTCGAATAGCCGCTCAATATTGGACTATTCGAACGAATATCGAACCCCATTATAGTCTATGGGAGAAAATGCTTTGTTTCAGGGGATCCCACAATTCGACTCGGGAGAGTCACCAAGTCCACTATGACACCCCAGGAAATGATGCCAACACCCTGGAATGCAACTGGGACAGCAGGGGAAGCATGTCTGGGGGCATGTAACACACCAAATTTGACCATAGAAATTAATGGGTCAATGTACGATTTGGATAAACCGGGATTGTATACTGTACTATAAGTAGCATAGGGTTGTGTCCATGAGGCCTTGTGATCTTCACTGTTTCCAGTTCAATGGACTCCATTCCTTCTAGTACAGATCCTTGTGGAACCCCTCATCATCCATGTGGTCAACACCACTATGGACTCCACTGTTTCGAGAGCAGTCTCTTCTATGGTCAGTAGATATCCTTGTAGTTGGCTTCAGTTGACCAGTTGGAGTTTTTGTACAAAAATTCAACAACTTGTCAAAAGCTTAATTAAAGCTCAGAACAATCACAAGATCTTCAAGCCATTGCTTAGAACTCTGGATGAGCAAACAGCTTTGTAATGACCCTAATATGTTAAGACTATTCCAAAAATGTTGGGTTTAGGTATCTTCAGACTGCAGAATATTATAGGCGGAGGACGAAGGGAGATGCGTAAAGATAATGAACACTTGTCATTATAATGACATCACAGGCCCGGGATTAGTGCTGGGTCCTCCGATTGGGACTCAGTGGTCACATGGGGCTCGCCAATGTCATGACTCTTTCATGTAATGATAGCTCTCTACTCAAGTTTAGTCCAAAACTCAACTGGAAGACGAACCTTGTGAACATTCAGGAA
Organism: Leptodactylus fuscus; assembly: GCF_031893055.1. Taxonomy (NCBI): domain Eukaryota; kingdom Metazoa; phylum Chordata; class Amphibia; order Anura; family Leptodactylidae; genus Leptodactylus; species Leptodactylus fuscus. The sequence continues at coordinate 174,630,100 of NC_134270.1, read as the reverse complement.
ACTAGCAAGGTTCATCCATCTCTACTTATAGCTAGTCTCCGTACACTTGTCCTATACTCTGTATTCTATCTATCTATCTATCTATCTATCTATCTATCTATCTATCTCCTATCTATCTATCTATCTATCTATCTATCTATCTATCTATCTATCTATCTATCTATCCCCTCTATGATTATACGCCTATGGCCAACACAAGATAGCAGTAACATGCATCACACACATTACATACATTACATGTAGCACACAGAACTTGGGTTTTGTATTTAATTTTTAATACTCTGCCAACTGTATTCTTTAGTATAAGATGAAGTCCTTGTCAAAAAAGGAAACACAAAACCTCAAAAACTTGACATAGCGAGCGCAAGACTTTCCTTATCAAGGGTGAAATACACAATAATAGGCAACGGAGGATGTTGTACATGTGCAGGAAGTAAGTAACACAAGTCATTTCCCCAATAGTCTTATATAGAGAAGAGATCTGTGTCACTCTGCTGCTTTCTGAGAGGTCGCGGTACGGGACACGGAATGTAAGTCATTCTCAATGTATCAGTAATCAATAATATGATATTTAGTATTTGCATCTCTCTCCTCTTATCACTTCTCTGTCTTAAACTGATTTTGGCACTGTTTAATATTTTTTTTTCTGTATCACCCACCAGTCCTGAGCAATTTGTCCAATTTTTTTTTCCAACATCCAATATGCTAATTAGGCTCTTTACTGTCAGGTGGGCAGTCCTAAGCTGAAGCAGTCAGACAGTAAAGAGTCTAATTAGCATATTGGGAGCTGAATAAAACTGTACTAATTTCTCAGGAACACTGTGGACTAGAGGAGAAACTACAACTGCTTTGGAGTCACTGGGGGTGCAGCTATTGAATCCAAAAAGTTGGTGGATAAGTTATCTTCAGTTGAACAACCCCTTTAACTCCCCCTGTATTCAGACCCTTAATAAAAAATTATCATGGAATATTTGGACAAAAAAAACCTGAGAAAATAATCTTTTTATATTTTTCTGTAGGAGATTTGATTGATTGATGGTGTATTTTAACATATATTTGAGGTTGTAGATATATCAGGTCATGTATTTCATCAGTGTCAGACTAAGGTTCCTTGGGTCCATCAGATACACTGTTTCTAGTGACCGACTTCCAAGAACCCCTAAGGAATACACCATAGTACCCTCCAAATGTAGGGTGTCTTCTGCTGACCCTTATTGTGTCAGAGCCACGGCATATTGGAAGATCCTCTGGTACTCTGGTGGGCCAGTCTGACGCTGTATTTCACGCATTGGAACTTTATGGTTGCATTGACTCCTTTTATATCATCTCTACAGTTTATAGTATATAGTATCATATTAATAGTCATGGCATGTTTTTCTACAATATTATTGATTGGTTTTCTTCAGGTTTGGCCTCCATTTTTTTTTTGTGTCGTTTAGATGATTAGAGGAATCTTCTCTAATGGTGTTATATCAGGAGATGTGTCCATGACCAGATATGGATGTCTTTAGTACAGAATGGCCGGTGTAAAGCAGATGTTTCTTCTCATTGTCTTTCAAGGTAACATAAACTCAATATACAAATGTAACCAGATAGAATGATACATTGTAACTCCGGCCTCATGTGCTGCTGATTGTTTCCAGGCTTCTATCTGGGTTCTGTAGGTCAGCGATGGACGTTCCCTCCTAGAATGGCGGCTCTGATCGGCTCCTGTGTGGAGATTCCTTGTACATATACTCCTGAAGGAACATCAGAGACATCCGGCACTGTATGGTACTTATATAGATATCTTAGTTTTGATCAAGAGATCCTAAACACCAAGGACTCATCATCAGTAACAGAGAAATACAGAGATCGGACGTCACTGGTCCCAGGAGAGAACAGCTGTACCCTGCGGATAGACCCCGTGATACGAGGAGATGATGGAGATATATATTATCCAGGGCTTGCCAATAACAGAAGGATAAATGCACGTGATAAACATTCTAAAACCGTTCATCTCGATGTCATAGGTAAATATTTCATAAATAATTGTTGATGATGATTGTAAGGAAAGGTCATGATAAAAATGAAGGATTTGAAGTGTTTGTCATTCCCTTGGCCACAGTGCTCCCCTTCTGTATAACCTGCTTCCCCTCCACCCTACAGTTATGGGCAAACCTTGCAAGATTCAATTCTCAAAAATTTGCAAGGTTCACCCACCAGCTTTGGTTTCGAATGAATGCTAAAGTGTTTCTATTCTGCTATGGCGTCTCTTTACACCCCAAAATATACTAAGTAGTGGACTAGGGGAGGTGCGGTAAAATAAAAAAAACACTGATACTTACCTTCCTTCACCATTTCTGGGCATTATTTGGTCTTATTTTGGCCCCTTCTGTAATGACATGGACCAGGGATTGTTGAGGTCTGAGTTTGGGCCTCAGGCCTTGTTCACATCTTCGTCGGTAATCCGTTTGGGGGAGTATGCATGGAGACCCCCTGAACGGCCTACCGAACTCATTGGCAAGCGGCATAGAGTGAAAGCACACGACCCATAGACTATAGTGGGGTCCATGTGCTTTCCGCACGAGTCATGCAGACAGGAAAGTAGATCATGAACTACTTTTCTGTCCACATGTTTCATGCAGAGACCAAGCATAGACCCCATTATAGTCTATGGGGTCAGAGTGCTTTCACTGTACAACACTTGCCAATGCATTCAGTAGTCTGTTCATGGGGGTCTCCATGCGTACTCCCCCGGATTACCAATGCAGATGTGAACCAGGCCTAAGCAGTCACTGGTGGTGTGTCAATGTCATGACTCTTGCATCAAAACATTGTCATTTCCAAGTGACTGCCATAGATGTATGCCACCATTTACTCCACAAAGTTTCTTACACCAAAAAGTTCTGACGATTCTTAGTGACTCTGCCCCATTTTGTTTAGAGTTACAATTTGTTCTAGTTTTTGGTATACGGGAAAGCATAACTTTCGGCATATCTGTGAATGAGATGTCGGGGCAGATGGAAGAGACTGAAGAATCAGATTATACAGGGCTTATTTGTAGTCTTACCATGGGAACACAGCGTTCTTCATAAGAACAGTTCCTTCTATCCCTAAAGCCTGGACCTCTGCTAGATATGGTGGGAAGGATATTGGAGTCACTATAAATGTAAAATGTTATGTTTTTTGTGCGTGTCTGGGCTTCATTCATGATGATAGATCTCCAATGTTAGTCTAAAAAATTATAAATGGTCAATGTAACAATTTTGTAAACATTTATTTCAGATTCCTCAAAAAATCTAGATCTTTCTGTGCCACATACTATAAGAGATGGAAAAGCCACCACTCTACTATGTAGTGCACACCACACATGCGGCTCCAGTCCTCCTTCTCTACAATGGAACAAACCTGGTCAAGCTAAGAGGCGGTCGGTGGAGATTTCTGGAGGATCCTGGAGAGAAGAATCAGAACTTGCTTATATCCCTTCCTATGTGGATGATGGGCATTATGTCCAGTGCACGGCTACATATCCTAATGGACAAATAAAAGAGAAATCGGGAAGGCTAAATATTATCTGTATGTATTATAGGGGACTGGGGACCATTTGTTGTTCAGCAAGGCATGGATGGAATTTGTCAGAATTCCAGAATTTGAGATTCCAGATTTTGCTCTGATGTTTCCCGTTGTTTAAATGGGAGGCAAAGATCCATTGTTTGTAGACGATTAAAAGTTAAAACATTTTTGTAAATATGAACATTTTTACATTTTGTGGGGTTTTAGAGAAAATTTTTAAAACTAAAAAAAATTCTACTTTTTATTGTCTACAAATTCAAATATGATTCTGTTCATGGGAAAATCCCTTTACCTGACCCCATCCAAAGGCTTGTCAAATATTGGTATATTTTTCTATCCAGTAAGTGATCAGGCCGCCTTCATTTCATTCCTCAGATGCCCTTCAAACACGTGACCATCACTGGGATCAAGGAAGTAATGGAAGGAAATGATAAGAAGTTACTGTGCAACATTTGCTGTATAAAAGTATAAATACACTTTAGATTATCAGGAAATATTTATACGTCACTATATTTATTTCATTTCAATTGACAGATGCCCCTCGAAATGTGATAGTCACTATCATCGGGAATGACGAAGTGATGGAAGGCAGTGATGTGACGTTACAATGTAACAGCTTCTCCAGGCCTGATGTACATGAGTATGAATGGTACAAAGGGAAAACCAGATTACCAGACAGAGGACGGGAGATGACAGTGTATAATGTGCCCGGGGACATGGAGCCCTATTCCTGTACTGCCATAAATCGTGTGGGGAGAGGAGAGTCAGCCCCGACAGAGATCCCTCTACTATGTATGTATACAGCTTGGAGAGACAAACACCAATGTGTATATCTCTTCTGTGTCTGTCTGTTCTTTATGTGCAAACAAAGGACTGGACCAATCCACACCAAATTTGGCACACTGGTAGATCAGGTGTCTGGGAAGGTTTTAGACTCTCTTGGACATACCATTCTGAGATATAGTATTCCCAAAAAATGACCTACATTAGCCAATCATTTTCCAGCTGCCATACACACGGTCACATGTCCCTTATCAGCCAATAGAAACAGGTGCTTATTCTCCACATGCACACAGCTTTATTCCAGTTTCCATAAAAACCCAGACATTTTTCTTCACTGTTGTAGATCAGCCTTAAAGGGGCAGGACGCTGCTGATGACACTTTTACACAAGGTCGCATACACATAGTTTTACTCCAGGTTTCCATAACAACCGATCACAGGTTTTTCACTGATATCCAAACTGAGACACACATGATCACATGCTTATGGATCAACAGAAACTTGCAGGTTCTTCAGTCTTCACATACACACAGCTTTACACCAGGTTTTCATAGCAAACACCCTATTCATATGGGGACACTAGAAAAACAAAAATCAAATATACCTGTGTGAAGCTGGGTCTTTCTGCTAGATATTTTATATATTTGACATTATAACATATTTTTTGATTTGCCTAAATAATTGTATTACTGATAAGGTCAAAGCCACGTTTGATAAATAATCCTGGGTAACTGTCGTCCTAATTAATTAGGCTGAGTGCCAGCAGTAAGGAAATGACACCAGACACGCTATGTTGGTATTAGTTCCTCTCTCAACCAAGGAGGAAATACTGATGAGCTTTTATTAAAACAACATGGGGTTAAAAAGTAGCAGAGAAAGGAAGAGCGATAACAACAATGTAAGTCTTCATATTCATTCCTGATTGGTATGATACATCACAATCAAGCAGAAAAAGTTTAAGCAGTTCCATATATAGCCAGCTACTCCCGGTCCTGCGTGGTAACCTTGGGGTGATGTCTTCTTACAGCAAGCCAAGCATTTGTTTTTCTTGCACCCATCCTTGATGCAGGAGCCATCTTATCACATAACATTATACCAGTTTCAAGCATAAGCAACTATGTATAACATTCAGCTTTTTCATACATTAAATGATTGTAAACTTCACATTACTACGGACTGTGATCTGGTTTATTATACAATGTGTGCTTGATCTAGTGGAAATTAGTCAGAATGTTTACATTTAACAGAGAATTGTTAGGCTTAGAATTCCAATGCAAATAGCAGCAATTTGTATAAATTTCGAATTTTATGAAGTTTTGAGGTTATTTCTTACATTTCTCTTTTGTTCTGAGGTGTATATTTAATTTTGTAAAGTGTTGATGTTTTTTCAAACATTTGTGTCTCGTAGTTCTGTTTCAATTTATAATTTTATAAAACCTTGAGGTTTTTTCTCATATTATCTTGTTTTGGGGTGTAAATTTATAGTTTTTATTAAAATGTTTAGGTTGTTTCATATTTTTTTTTTTATAATTTTCTAGATAATTGAGGTTGTGTTATAGTAATGTCTCATTTTGAAACGTAAATTTATAATTTTATAAAGATTTGAGGTTGTTTTCTTGTATATTGTCTCAATTCTATAGATGCACCGACTGGAGTTCACATCACTGTCAATAATGGAAGTGAATTGGTCTGTGATTTCCTAAGCAGCCGCCCTGATGTAACTCACTACACCTGGATGAAGGATGGGTCTGTACTATATGAGACTGGGAAGACTCTGACCCTAGAGGACAATGAGGAGAGCTCTGGCCAGTATTCGTGTATCGCTCATAACCGTGTTGGAATCTCCACCTCAGAAGAGATCCACATAAAACGTTAGTGTCCTGTATATTGTAGTGATCCATAACCATTAGAATTATACACTTAATATCTGATACCATTTATAAAATAGAAAAGGAAATAAGGAATAAATAAAACAAATAGACATTACAAGAGAAGACAATGACGTAGAGGAGCACAGAACTACAAGGTCAGGCTATGCAGGGTTTGTTCGTAGTCTGTAACCATGGAAACACATAGGTCTGCATTTCAGTTCATACAGATATTTGAAGGATCTTTCTAATGAAGGCTTATCACAAAGAAATCATTATTATTTATTATTATTATTATTATTATTATTATTTATTATTATTATTGTTTGTTTATATAGCAGCATTAATTCCACGGTGCTTTACATTTGGAGGTTACATACAGTACACAGAATATACAGGTAGATATCATACTAACAGTGATCGGCTGGCACAGTGGGGTAGAGGGCCCTGCCCCCGAGGGCTTACAATCTATGAGGGGAGGGGGGTAGAGACAGAAGGAGAGGGGGAGACTGTACAGATGGGGGTGCGGTGATAGTGTTATTGGAGGTTGTAGGCCTTCCTGAATAGGTGAGTCTTCAGGGCCTTCTTGAATCCTGTGATTGTGGGGGTCAGTCTTATGTGTCGTGGTAAGGAGTTCCAGAGTATGGGGGAAGCACGGGAGAAGTCTTGGAGACGGTTGTGTGAGGAGCGGATGAGAGAAGAGCGGAGTAGGAGGTCATTGGAGGATCTGAGGTTACGTGTGGGCAGGTAGCGGGAGATGAGGTCGGAGATATATGGAGGGGACAGGTTGTGGATGGCTTTGTATGTTAACGTTAGTAACTTGAACTCAATTTGCTGGGCTATGGGTATCCAGTGGAGGGACTGGCAGAGGGGAGCAGCCGATGAAGAACGGAGGGCGAGGTGAATTAAGCGAGCAGTGCAGTTTAAGGTGGACTGGAGGGGGGCGAGGGTGTTAGCTGGGAGTCCATGCAGAAGGGTGTTGCAGTAGTCTAAGTGGGAGATTATGAGGGCCTGGATGAGCGTCTTAGTAGTTTCAGGGGTGAGGAAGGAGCAGATTTGATGGATGTTCTTTTTTTTTTTTTTTTTTTTTTTTTTTATGTAGATTGTGAGCCCCACATAGAGCTCACAATGTACATTTTTCCCTATCAGTATGTCTTTGGAATATGGGATGGAAATCCATGCAAACACGGGGAGAACATACAAACTCCTTGCAGATGGTTTTATGCCCTTGGCGGGATTTGAACATCAGGACTCCAGCGCTGCAAGGCTGCAGTGCTAACCACTGAGCCACCGTGTGGCCCCCTAGATTTGATGGATGTTCTTGAGCTGGAGGAGGCAGGAGGTGTTGAGGGTTTGAACGTGTGACTTGAAGGATAGGTCAGAGTTCAGGGTTACCCCAAGACATCGGGCCCGTGGGACAGGGGTAATTGTGGTTCTGTTAACTTTGATAGATGGGTCAGGTGGAGGGGCCACATGGGGTGTGGTGAAAATGATGAACTCTGTTTTCTCCATGTTCAGTTTGAGAAAGCGGGAGGAGAGGAAGTTTCATGGGTTTTTTCCTGTTCTTTTACAGGAACTTCAGTGAATTTACCTCTGATTTTGGGAACAGCTGCTGGAATCTTCTTTCTGATTCTTTTTATTCTGGTCATTTCATATTGTTTAAGGTAAAAATAATGTGAGGCAGAGAAAATGTTGATCAGTAGTAGTAATATTCTATTCTATTCTATTCTATTCTATCTCATA